>NC_133523.1:49412500-49712500 GCF_049354715.1 Callithrix jacchus
CCACTCCAGGAAGGAGACATCATAAATGCTAACTGGTGATACAGAAAAAAATAACATATTATGCATATACATATATATATGCACATATATATTCTATTATGAAAATATTTCAAACATACTCTTCAATATGAGGATAGTGCTAGGAACTGCCATCTACCAATTTCCCAGGTCCAGCAGTTATTGTTTTCTTGTGTGATTTTACTTTGTGGGAGTTTCTTTTTTAAACTGTGATTTCTGGGATGCATGTGCAGAACGTGCAGGTTTGTTACATAGGTATCCATGTGCCATGGTGGTTTGCTGTGTCTCTATCAACCCGTCATCTACGTTTAAGCCCCACATGCATTAGGTATTTGTCCTAATGCTCTCCCTCCTCTTCCCTCCACCCCCCGATAGGCCCCGGTGTGTGATGTTCCCTTTCCTGTGTCCACGTGTTCTCATTATTCAACTCCCACTTACGAGTGAGAACATACAGTGTTTGGTTTTCTGTTCCTGTGTTAGTTTGCTGAGAATGATGGCTTCCAGCTTCATCCATGTCCCTGCAAAGGACACGAACTCATCCTTTTTTTATGGCTGCATGTGGGAATATTTTAAAGCAAATCTCGGCCATCAGGTTAATTCACCCCTACATACAACCAAAGCACCTCTAAAAACTAGGGTGGACCTTTCCCTGTCTCTCCATAAAGCCATCCCCATACCCAACAAAAGTCAGTGATAATTCCTTGGTGTAATAAAATATCCAGTCCATAATCACATTTATTTGGTTTTCTTTAAAAAGTTTTTCTTTTCACAGAAGATTTTTTTTTTTAATCTGAGATCAAACATCATATTCTCTACATGGTTTTGGTTGTCAAGTCACAGACTTCTTGATCTAGAGTGTCTGCCCCATGGTTTTAAAATTTGACAGAACAATTTCTATTTACATAAACCTAAGCAAAGAGAAAAAGACGTGCAAAAGCTTTCTATTCACACTCCAAGAGACCTTATTCTTTTTCTTTTTTAAGTTACTGTTCACAAGAATAGCTTTTGGGTTACACGTACAAAATTGATGATATAATTTCCTAAAACAAGAACGTAGACCAGTTTTAGAGTTTTAAGGCAAAGGGTTATATAATTATAACTTCTCAGAGTTCAGACAGCTTCTTGCAAACAATCACCTGAATTTCAGGTTGACTAGCTATATAGGATAAGGATATTAAAGAATTGTTCATTTTGCCAGGCGAGGTGGCTCACGCCTATAATCCCAGCACTTTGGGAGGCTGAGGAGGGTGGATCATGAGGTCAAGAGATCGAGACCATCCTGGCCAACAAGGTGAAAACCCGTCTGTACTAAAAATACAAAAATTAGCTGGGCAGGGTGGTGTGCGCCTGTAGTACCAGCTACTCGGGAGGCTGAGGCAGGAGAATTGCTTGAACCCAGGAGGCGGAGGTTGAGGTGAGTGGAGTTCGTGCCATTGCACTCCAGTCTGGGTATCAACAGTGAAACTCTGTCTCAAAAAAAAAAAAAAAAAAAAAGAATTGTTCATTTAAAATTAGACTTTTGAGGCTGCATGAGGTGGCTCACGTCTGTAATCCCAGCATGTTGGGAGGCCGATGTGGGGAGATCACTTGAGGTCAGGAGTTCGAGACCAGCCTGGCTAATGTGGTGAAACCCCGTCTCTACTAAAAATGCAAAAATTAGCCAGGCATGGTGGTGTGTGTCTGTAATCCCAGCTACTCAGGAGGCTGAGACAGGAGAATCACTTGAACCTGGGAGGCAGAGGTTGCAGTGAGCTGAGATCCTGTCACTGCACTGCAGTCTGGACAACAGAGTGAAACTGTCTCAAAAAATAAAATTAGACTTTTAATCCCTATATGGTGAAGGTGTCATTTTTTATGAAACCCAAGGAGAAATTTGGGGCTGCAGGGGGATTCCAGGGGCAACCCTCTAAAAACCCCCTCTATATGCTTTGGAATATGGACTATGTGTGAGTGTGAATGTGTGTGTGTGTGAGTGTATGTGTGAATGTATGTATGAGTGTATGTGTGCGTGTTAGTGTAAGTGTATGAGTGTGTGTGTATGTGTGTGAGCATGTATATGTGTGAGAATGTGTGTATGTAACTGGCTGGTATGTGTTTATGTATGTGAGGGTGTATGTGTGTGTGATTGTGAATGCCTATGAATGTGTGTATGAGTGTGTATGTATGTTGGTCTATGTGTGTATGCGAGTGGGTTTGTGTGAGTAGGAGTATGTGTGTCTGTGCATGTGCACCTATTTGTGTCTATACATATGTGTGGTTATGTGTATATGAGTATGTGAGTTTGTATGTGTGTGAGTGTGAATGTATGTGTGTATGAATGTGTGTATGAGTATGTGTGTGTTAGTGTATGTGTATGAATGTGAGTGTGAGTGTGTATGTCTGTGTGTGTGTTTGTATGTGACTGGGGGTATGTGTGTATGTGTATGTGTATTTGTATTAGTGTATGTGAATGTGTGTATGTGACTGTGTGTGTTTGTGTATGTGTTTGTGTTAATGTGAGTGCGTGTATGTGACTGTATGTCTGTGGATATGTGTGTGTGTATGTGTGGGTGTGTTTATGCTTGTATGTGTACATGTATGTGAGTGTGTGTATGTGACTGTGTCTGTGGACCTGTATGTGTGGCTGTGTATGTTTGTATGTCTGTATATGCATGTGTTTGTATGTGACTGTGTGTTTCTGTGGGTATGTGTATGTTTGTGTGTGTATGTGAATGTGTGTATGTGACTGTGTGTCTGTATGTGTATGTGTGTTAATGTTTGTATATGTGAATATGTGAGTGTGTATATGTGACTGTGTATCTGTGTATCTTTGTGTGTATTTGTTTGTATGTGTGTAATGTATGTGAGTGTGTGTATGTGACTGTGAGTATGTGCGTGTGTGTGTTTATGTTTGTATGTGTGTATATGTGAGTATGTGTATGTGACTGTGCATCTGTGGATATGTGTGTGTGTTTATGTTTGTATGTGTGTGTATGTGTGTATATGTGAGTAGGTGAGTGTATGTGACTGTGTGTGTGTGGGTATGCATGTGTGTGTATTTATGTTTATCTGTGTGTATATGTGAGTGAGTATGTATATATGACTGTAGGTATGTGTGTGTTTATGTTTGTGTGTATATGTATGTGTGTGTATATGTGCATAGGTATGTGTGTGTTTATGTTTGTATGTGTGTATGTGTGTGTATGTGACTGTGTGTGTGGGTATGTGTGTGTGTGTATGTTTATATGTGTGTATATGTGAGTATGTGAGTGTGTGTAGATGACTGTGTGTAGGTATGTGTGTTTATGTTTGTATGTGTGTATATGTGAGTATGTGAGTGTGTATATATGACTGTGTAGGTATGTGTGTGTTTATGTTTGTGTGTATATGTGTGTGTATGTGACTGTGTGTGTGTGGGTATGTATGTGTGTGTGTTTATGTTTATATGTATGTATATGTGAGTATGTGAGTGTGTGTAGATGACTGTGTAGGTATGTGTGTGTTTATGTTTGTATATGTGTATATGTGTGTGTATGTGACTGTGTGTGTGGGTATGTATGTGTGTGTTTATGTTTATATGTGTGTATATGTGAGTATGTGAGTGTGTGTAGATGACTGTGTAGGTATGTGTGTGTTTATGTTTGTATGTGTGTATATGTGTGTGTATGTGACTGTGTGTGTGTGGGTATGTATGTGTGTGTTTATGTTTATCTGTGTGTATATGTGAGTGAGTGTGTATATATGACTGTGTGTAGGTATGTGTGTGTTTATGTTTGTGTGTATATGTATGTGTGTGGGGGGGTATGTATGTGTGTGTGTGTATGTTTATATGTGTGTATATGTGAGTATGTGAGTGTGTGTAGATGACTGTGTGTAGGTATGTGTGTGTTTATGTTTGTATGTGTGTATATGTGTGTGTATGTGACTGTGTGTGTGTGTGGGTATGTATGTGTGTGTTTATGTTTATCTGTGTGTATATGTGAGTGAGTGTGTATATATGACTGTGTGTAGGTATGTGTGTGTTTATGTTTGTGTGTATATGTGTGTGTATGTGACTGTGTGTGGGGGTATGTATGTGTGTGTATGTTTATATGTGTGTATATGTGAGTATGTGAGTGTGTGTAGATGACTGTGTGTAGGTATGTGTGTTTATGTTTGTATGTGTGTATATGTGTGTGTATGTGACTGTGTGTGGGGGTATGTATGTGTGTGTATGTTTATATGTGTGTATATGTGAGTATGTGAGTGTGTGTAGATGACTGTGTGTAGGTATGTGTGTGTTTATGTTTGTAAGTGTGTATATGTGAGTGTGAGTGTGTCTGCGTGTGCCTGCCCATGACAGTCATTCCCTTTCCAGCTTTGTCTCCAGAGCACTCTCTACTGTTTAATGTGCTGGATGCTTTGTTCCCTGCCAGTCTCTTTCTCTCCCTACTAGAATGTAAGCTCCAGGAGGACGGGAATCTCCACGTGATTACTGCTGTATTTCTAATGCTTAGAATCATGCCTTGCGCCTGCTGGCCCTCTGTAATGATTAACTGAATGATGAAATGTCCTTCAGTCCTCAGGTTCTGAATCCTGTGCCTGGGGAACCAGAGAGGACCCTGGAGCTGGAGGAGAAAGAGAAGCTTATCTCAGAAGCTCCACCTCCTCCTGGGGCGATGCAGAGTCTCAGGCCTGAGCAGATGCGGGGGCTGCTGGAGCCCGAGAGGACCAAGACGCTGCTGCCTCAGGAGAGCCGGGCCTGGGAGAAGCCTCCCCATCCCACCTGCACCAAAGACTGGGAGGTTGTGGAGGTTGGGGCCTCCAGCTGTGACAGTGATGAGAAAGGTGAGAGGCAGGGGTCCTTTGGGAGGTGAATAGGTGGAGGGAAAGGAATTGGCAGAGCCTAGGGAAAGACTAAACATACACTCCTTCACTCATCCATTCAACAGCTATTCAAGGAGCACTGTGTCAGTCAGCTGTTGCTGTGTAACAAATCATCCCCAAACTTAGTGGCTTAAAGCAGCAATCACTTATCAGCTCATGATTCTGTGGGTCAGCAGTTTGGCCTAGCTTCAGGGGATACTTCTGCTGCCGGTGTTTGTCTGTGCAGCCTCAGAGAGCTGGTGGGCCCACTGCTCAATCTCCGATGCTTTACTCCTATGTCTGCTGGTACTGGCTGTTGGCTGGCTTGGTAGTGCTGAGGACAGGGCATATGTCTCCAGCAGGATTTGTCAGGCTTATCCCCATGAGCCTGCTTGCAGGGTTCTCAGGAATGGCTAAGAGAAGGAACACCCCAGTTGTCAAGCACTGGAAGATTTGAAGAGGAAAATCACATGCTCTCATTTGAATTTCAAAAATATTCCTCTAACTCAGTGGACTTCAACTGGGGGCGGTCTTATACCCCACCTCTCCTCCCCAGGTGATTTTTGGCAATGTCTGGAAATATTTAGGGTTATCCTAACTGTGGAGATGCTGCTGTTGTCTGGTGGGGAGAAGCCAGTAGTGCTGCTGATAAATGTCCTACCATGCACAGGACGGATCCCCCCCATACACACCCACAAATAATGGTGAGGCTCCAAACGCTGATAGTGCCAAATTTGAGAAACCCTTAGTCCCACTGCATGTGAGGATGGATTGTAGGGCTAGGAAGTCAAGAAGGGAAGGTGGGAGGCCAGTTAGGAGACCCCCGCAGCAGTCCAAGACAGAGGTGAGGTAAGTGGGGAGATTTGGGACACCTTTGGGAGAGGGAATCAGTTCTTGCTGATGGGTGTGGGGAAGGGGAGGAAAAGCGAGGCATCAAGATCACTTTCAGGGTTTTGGCCCAAACAGATGGATAAAGGGCAGTGTCATTTGCTGACATCTCAATGGTACCCCAAAGCAGAAAGGGGGCTGAGCAGTATACCACTTACTAGGCACTGTCTTTTTCTTCTGGGGATGAGCAAGCCTTGGACAGAAGGCATGGATAACAGAGGCCAGCTCTGCTAGTGAGGCTCGGAGCTCCCGGCTGGGGCTAAGGTGCAGGAAGAGTGGAAAATGCCAGGACTTTCCCAGTCTATTCAGCTTAGGGATGAGAGCGATGCTAAGGTTCTGACCGTGGGGACATGTCTCCACTCGTGTCTGTTCTTCAGAAGCTGGGGAAGCCTCCATCACCCTGGTTTACTTCTGTGGCTTTTTCTTCTGATCCTTCACCCAGTTCTTGCTGGGGGTCTGTAGAGAAGGAATTCTTTTACCTACTGGACAGGTAAGGGAGTGAAGACTCAGGTGGCAGGGCACATCAGGAGGCATAGTTGAAGTTTTCCAGGTAGCTATACATAGAATTCAGGTCTCTCATTCTCTCAGCCCCACCTAGACCACATAGAAGTGTGTGTGTGTGTGTGTGTGTGTGAGAGAGAGAGAGAGAGAGAGAGAGAGAGAGAGAGAGAGAGAGAGAGAGAGAGACTGGGGGTGAAGAGAGAGAGAGAAGGTGGCTATTAGTAGAAAAGGGACAAGATGCCAGGGGGAGAGCCCACCCCCACCGCCTGGCCACTCACTCATGGCTCCTTTTTCCTCCACTCCCACCCTCACCCAGACCTGCCTTCTCAAGAGACTGGGCTTTCCCAGGAGTGGAGCTCGGTGGAGGAAGATGACGAATCAGAGGGCTCCCAGGTACATTATGGGGTTTGCTCCTTTTCCACAAATGTCCCACTCTATAGATCTCAGTAGTTTGTCACTTTTGCATTCTCAGCTTGGAATTTACCTGCCCCATAGAAATCTCAAGAGATCTCTTGTGGGAAATCAGATCTCTCGTGTCTGATCTCTATGGTGATCAGATGCAGACTGGAGGGTCTCCATGTGGTGTGTGACTCAGTTCACACCTACCCTCTAGCACTTTCTTCACAAGTCCATCCATCCTGCATCCACCTCTGTATTTCATCTTCTATCCCCTTATTCATCAACCCTCCCTTCCACCCACGTCTTACCTTTCCAATCACTCATCCATTCATTCGTCCACCTCTCAAACATCTACCAGCCATTCATTCATCTGTCCACTCATTCTCATTCATCCACCCAAATTTTAATCACCTACTCATTTGTATACCCATCCCATTCATTTGTTCATCCATCCATCCATCCATCCATCCATCCCTCGATCCATGCATGTATCAACCCGTCCCTATACCTGAGCTGTCTATCTACTTATCCATCCACCTATAAGCCTCTTTTCTACCCATCCTCCCACCTTTCCATTCCCCCATCCATTCATTCATCTACCCATTGAGCATCCACCAACCATTCATCTGTCCACCCATTTATTTACCCAACCTTTCATCCCCTGTGCATCCATATGCCCATTCCATCCATCCATCATCCATCCATCCACATATCCAGTTACCCATATACCTGCTCATTCACCCTTTTATCCACATTGCATCAATCCAACTATTCAATCCACCCACCTACATACCCATCCCCTATGCAGCCACCTGCCCACCCACCTATCCATCCCTCTACTCCTGTTGGCTGTGGTGAGGGTATGGCTAGCATGCATCCACCCATAGACCCACTCACTCATTCATTCATCTGTATCTATTCACACATCCAGTCATAAGACCACCTACCAACCCATTCACCCATCCACCCACTACTCCATTTATCCATCCACTAAGCACTGACTGAGTTTTAACCCATATGCTATGAGTAAAACCAAACAAGTCTCAAACACATTCCTTTCACTCAAAGACCAAATGTTTTCTTTTTTGAGGAATAAAACATCAATATAAGAAAACCAGTGGTTCTTTAATTTATACATTCATTTCATACATGAGAAACATTACATAATTATTCTCAGTGAGCACATAAGAGTCCCATCCATCTCCCAATCATGTCAGGAATCCAACTCTGGCTGACTCAAGCCAGAAAAGGGATTTATTGACTCGTGGTGCTGGTGTAAGGGCGAGGGACACAAACTGGCCAACAGAGATGAGTGCTGGGCACAGTGGTGTAGGCCAAAGGAAGAGGTTAACTGCATGCCAGGGGTTTATTCTTGGGTATCCCAGAGAGGAGGACACACCAGACCTGGGGTTTTAGGGATAGTAGGAATTTCACAGGCACAGCAGGGAAGGAAACAGCATATGCACAGGCAAGGTGGCGTACGAAGGTACGTTCGGGAGACACGGAAGTTGAGGGCAGAACAGTGGGAGGTTTGGGTGAAAATATGACTGGGATGACATTATTCATTCATTGCACATCTGTGTCGTGAGCACCTACTCAGTGCCAAGCAGTGTTCAATGCACAGAGTGTACAATAGTTCAGACAGAAATGGCCCCTGCCTTCATGGAGCTCACGGTCACCGAGGTAGACAGGTGACAATTGAAATAAGCAGCTAAAATATGAATTATGCTGAGTGGTGATGACTGCTATGGAGAAAAATAACACAGGGAGAGGGTTTGGGAGTAGGAGTTGGGGCTGGGGCTTGCTATTTTAAGAAGGGTGTCTGGGAAAGTCTCCACTGAGAGGGAGCTATTGAGTGAGGACCTGGAGGAGGTGGGGACTGAGACTGGTAGATGTCTAGGGGGAGGGGCTCTGTGCAGAGGACACAGCAAGTGCAAAGGTCCTGAGGTACAGATGTGCCAGGTACATTTGGGGAACACCAGGAGGGGCAGTGGTCATTACCTTGTGCATATTACAAGCGTGATACTATTCTTTTTTTTTGAGACGGAGTCTCACTCTGTCACCCAGGCTGTAGTGCAGCGGCGCGGCCTTGGCTCATTGCAACTTCTGCCTCCTGGGTTCAAGCGATTCTCCTGCCTCAGCCTCCCAAGTACCTGGGATCACAGGCACACACTACCATGTCTGGCTAATTTTTTGTATTTTTAATAGAGACGGGGTTTCACCGTGCTAGCCAGGATGGTTTCGATCTCCTGACCTTGTGATGCACCCGCCTCGGCCTCCCAAAGTGCTGGGAGGCCACTGCACCCGGCTGCTTGATGCCGTTCTAAGCACATCTGCTTATAACTCACCTAGTAACTCGACACTCATTAACCCTCATGATTAACTCATGATTCCTGTGAGATTGTTGGCATGCTTCCCCCTTTACGGATGAGGAAACTGAGGCAGAGAGAAACCAAATGGTTTGCTTCAGGTCCCACAGTGAGTGGGTAGCAGAGCTGGCATGGAATTTGGGCTTGGAGGGAGGACAGGGGCTGAGGCAGCATGGCTGCGGGAACGGGACCCAGGGCGTGTGGAGTTGGGGACCCGACGACATTTTCAAACCTGTGGGGCATGAAAGGTGAAGGAACGGGGGTAAGCCCGGGGCAACACCCAAATTCTGGTGCGGGGACAGGGCAGAGGGAGGTTCTGGCCCCCAGAATAGGGATCACGAAGAAGGTTTGGAAGAATTGACAAGGTCAGTTTTACACATGCTGATCGGGAGAGGCCTCTGTGACATCATCCATTCACTCATCCACTCATTCGCCAGTTGTAATTCATTGAACCAGCATTGATGGAGCACATACCAGGGGGCTGACAGGGGAGGGCCTCTCACTGGCAGGCCCTGGGTCAGTTTTCTGCACAGACAGACCCACCTTCCTGTGGACAACCCACTTCCAAAAAAGAAAGAGGAGTGGGCTGTCTGGAACCAGAGACCTTCGATGACAGTTACAGCCCTCGACACGGGCTGGGAGCTGGACTTTGTGCTCTACTTACCTTCATTTATTTGGTCCTTTTTTTTTTTTTTTTGAGACGGAGTTTCGCTCTTGTTACCCAGCCTGGAGTGCAATGGCGCGATCTCGGCTCACCGCAACCTCCGCCTCCTGGGTTCAGGCGATTCTCCTGCCTCAGCCTCCCGAGTAGCTGGGATTACAGGCATGCACCACCATGCCCAGCTAATTTTTTGTGTTTTTAGTAGAGACGGGGTTTCACCATGTTGACCAGGATGGTCTCGATCTCTCGACCTTGTGATCCACCCGCCTCGGCCTCCCAAAGTGCTGGGATTACAGGCTTGAGCCACCGCGCCCAGCCTATTTGGTCCTTTTATCAGCCGTTAATGTAATTTTACATTAAGGGCTGATAAAAGCCCCTTAATCCCATTTTACAGATGGGAAAACTAAGGCCCAGAGAGGTTATGTGACTTTACACAACGTGTAAACAGCAGAGCTAGGATCTGAACCCAGCATGTCAACCAGGAGGTGTCCTGCCTGTTTGGGGCTTGATCCTCCCCAGAGAGAGGACTGGACAGAGATGAAGGCCTCTCCCTGTTCTACTAGTCACTATACCTCCTGTGGAGAGGAGTGAGTGAAGTGAGTGAAGGAGCGGAAGAAAGAAAAACAGTTACTTTCCAAGAATGTGGAAGTTCCCACTCTGTGGGCCCAGAGGAAAGCAAGCAAGCAGGGGAAAACAGTCCTGCCATTCCCGTTCCATAAAACACAAGCATATGTCACAGCAGCAAACCTTATCTAAGTGCATAAGATTTTAAAAAGATCAGTGCCCAGAAATAACCCCTGGTAAAAGTTGCTGTAATGGGCCAAATTCATCCACAGCGTGAGAAGTGGGGTAGTGGTTACCTTTGAAGTGGGGGATTTGTGGGGTTGATAATGATCTGCTTCTTGTTGGGGTGCTACTTCCATTGGGCGTTCACCTTCTGAAGTTGCCTCAGGCTGTACACCTAGGATGTGTGCAAACTTCTCTTTGTACATTCTACTTCAATAGAATGTTTCAAGAAGCTGACCGGGCGCGGTGGCTCATGCCTGTAATCCTAGCACTTTGGGAGGCAGAGGGAGGCACATTGCTTAAGGTTATGAGTTCAAGACCCGTCTGCGTCACATGGCAAAACCCCATTTTTACTAAAAATACAAAAATTAGCTGGGCATGGTGGTGCATGCCTGTAATTCCAGCTACTCAGAAGGCTGAGGCAGGAAAATCGCTTCAAACTGGGAGGCAGAGTTTGCAATGAGCTGAGATTGTGCCACTGTACTCTAGCCTGGGTGACAGAGTGAGACTTTTTCTCAAACAAATAAACAAAAAAGAAGAAGAAGAGGAAGAAGAAGAAGAAGAAAGAGGAAGAAGGAGGAGGAGGAGGAAGGAGGAAGGAGGAGGAGGAGGAAGGAGGAGGAGGAAGGAGGAGGAGGAGGAAGAAGAAGAAGAAGAAAAAGAAGAAGAAGAAGAGGAGGAAGGAGGAGGAGGAGGAAGGAGGAGGAGGAGGAAGGAGGAGGAGGAAGGAGGAGGAGGAGGAAGGAGGAGGAGGAGGAAGAAGAAGAAAAAGAAGAAGAAGAAGAGGAGGAAGGAGGAGGAGGAAGGAGGAGAAGGAGGAAGGAGGAGGAGGAGGAAGGAGGAGGAGGAGGAAGAAGAAGAAGAAAAAGAAGAAGAAGAAGAGGAAGAAGGAAGAAGAAGAAGAAGGAAGAAGAAAAGAAGAAGAAGAAGAAGAAGAAGAAAGAGGAAGAGGAGGAGGAGGAGGAGGAGGAAGGAGGAAGGAGGAGGAGGAGGAAGGAGGAGGAGGAGGAGGAAGGAGGAGGAAGGAAGGAGGAAGAAGAAGGAAGAAGAAGAAGAAGAAGAAGAAAAGAAGAAGAAGAGAGGAAGAAGGAGGAGAAAGGAGGAAGGAGGAGGAGGAGGAGGAGGAAGGAGGAGGAGGAAGAAGAATAAGAAGAAAAAGAAGAAGAAGAAGGAGGAGGAGGAGGAGGAGGAGGAGGAGGAGGAGGAAGAAGAAGAAGAAAAAGAAGAAGAAGAAGAGGAAGAAGGAAGAAGAAGAAGGAAGAAGAAGAAGAAGAAGTAGTTGTTGCTGTATATCCTGCCAAACGTTTCCCTATATGCTGAGACGGAATAGAGATTTGTGTGCAGGTGACTGATTGAGGGTTGTGCTCTCAGGTGAAGTTCAGTGGGGAGTGAGGGAAGCTGGAGAGGGAAGGAGAGGGAGCCCTGGAATGCGAATAGAGTTGTCTTCCTCTGAGTCAATGGAGCGCCCTTTTGTATCCCATGTGAGTTGCTCTTGGTTGTGGACTGCCCTGGAAGGTGAGTTAACCTCCTGGGTAATCCTCTAGAATGGAAGATCTCGTTAGCAAAGGGCATTTGTCAAAAGAGGAGAAGCAACTACAAACTGTAAACCATAGCACTAGCAACCAGTACCTCTAGCATCCAGGGGAGAGCCGCACCACCTGAGAAACAGTAACAAAGAGGAATTAGGTGAGGCATCTCTGGGTCCACTAGGTGTGATGTGCGTAAAATTGTTGGATTTCAGATGACCTGTATTTATTACATCTTCTTAACTTTATATTCTGCTTTTCAAAATTGAAGTGTAATTATTCCCAGTAAAATGCACTAACCAGGGATTATTGACACATGTACATCTGTGTAACCAACACCCCAATCCAGATATGGAGTGCTGTCATCGTTCTAGAACATTCTCTCATTTTCCCTTCGGGCCCGCCTGACTCCCCAGCCCTGTGGGCAACTACAGTTCTCAGTTTCCACTTGCATGGATTAGTTTTGATTGTTGTTGAGTTTTATCTAAATACTGTCATGTAGTAAACTACATGTATATATTTTTTAACTCCAAAAAAGGAAATTCTGGCAAAATTCCTTCAATTGGTGTTTTCACTTCATACATGCTGGACAGTTTTCCATTTAATACATGTTGATTATCTTTATTGTATTTCAAAGTCACTTTTTACTGCTACCAACTATTCTTTTATTTATTTATTTTTTTGAGATGGAGTCTCACTCTGTTGCCCAGGCTGGAGTGCAGTGGTGTGATCTCAGCTCACTGAAACCTCTGCCTCCTGGGTTCAAGCAATTTCTGGGATTACAGGTGCCTGCCACCATGCCAGGCTAATTTTTTTATTTTTAGTAAAGACGGGGTTTCACCATCTTGGCTAGGTTGGTCTTAAACTCCTGACCTCATGATCCACCCGCCTCAGCCCCCCAAAGTGTTGGGATTACAGGTGTGAGGACCTCGCACGGCCCACTGCTGCCAAATATTGTATAGCTTGGTGGTGTCAGACCCATTTCCTTAGCTGATGAACTGTTAGGCTGCCATTGTTCTCATTGCTACAGAAGGAAATGCTATAATGAACCATCGTTGAGTTGACTCAATTTTACGGCGGGATTAGGAGGAACTTTATACAAATTCACATTCTCTGGTCCTCCTGAGATGCAGCGAACCAGAAGGAGGAGCCCAAGATATTTGAAAAGTTCTCCCAACAACTTTTGGTGCTCTGTCAGGTTTGGGAAGTGCTTAAGCGGGTCAGTGTCCCTAGTGGGTCATTTATCTGGTTGTAAAGGAAGATTGGAAATGAGGCGTCATCCAGAGGGAATTAGCAGGCTAGAGGGAGGAATTTTTTCCCAAAGATTAGAAATGTGAATTCCCACTTTGGGAGGCCAAGGCGGGTGGATCACGAGGTCAAGAGATTGAGACCATCCTGGTCAACATGGTGAGACCCCGTCTCTACTAAAAATACAAAAAATTAGCTGGGCATGGTGGTGAGTGCCTGTAGTCCCAGCTACTCGGGAGGCTGAGGCAGGAGAATTGCCTGAACCCAGGAGGCGGAGGTTGCAGTGAGCCGAGATCGCGCCATTGCACTCCCGCCTGGGTAACAAGAATGAAACTCCGTCACACACACAAAAAAGAGGATGTCCATTAGACATCCAATTGGAAATGGCAAATAGGCAGTGAGATATACAGTTGGTACAACAAATACACATATATATGCACACACATACACACACATACACACAACACACACATACACACACACATACACAACATGCATACACAACATACACACATACACACACATATACACACATACACAACACACACATACACACATACACATACATACACACATACACAACATACACACATACACATACACACATACACATACACACATACACAACATACATACACAACATACATACACAAACACACATATACACACATACACATACATACACACATACACAACACACACATACACATACATACAGACATACACAACATACACACATACACATACACACATACACACACATACATACACACACACATCTCTTGAGGGGTGGAGTCATTAGAGCGTAGATGGTATGTTGAAACTGAGATTTAATATACCAGTGAGATTTTCAAATTGTCATCTCATCATTCTGACATTTCCTCTGAGACAGAATGGACACATTACACTCTCCTGTTTATTTTATATCTAGTTACTCAGTCGTACAGTTTTAAATTCAAACAGCTTTTCTTTTGATATGACATTTCATTTCCAGTCATATGATTCTATTTTCCTACAAGTAACAATGGTGGCCCTTCGTTTCCAATATTTATCCTTTTCCTTTTTTTCTGTTTCAGGGCTTTGTGGAGTGGTCAAAAGCTCCACAGCAAACAACCATAGTCCTGGTAGTGTGCGTGCTTTTTTTGTTCCTGGTTTTAACGGGGATGCCTATGATGTTTCACATTTAACTACAATGGTGGCTGTTGTTTTAAAGGTTTGATTTAATGAAATAGATGCCCTGTGTCATCTTAAGGAAGTGTGCTAAAAATCAGAAGTGGGTGTTGGATATTTTCAAATGCCTTTCAAACATCCTTTGAGATGATTTAAAAAATATTTTTGGTGTGAGTTTTCACATACTTTATTTCCATGAAATGAAGACATCATTGATTGTAAAACATTATTTTGTATACCATGGAGAAAGAAAAATGCTAATTATTCCTAAGATGCCACCAACTGGAAGATAACTCCTGACTTTGAGAAGATGAAAAAATGTGCAACTGGAGATCGATGAAATCTGGTACATTTCCTAACTGCAGACCAACTGTGCATTCTTAAGGTTGTGGTGCACCAGTCCTTTCATACTCTAAATTCTATTTATTGGTATTTTATGTAGGATTTTTGCCTCTCTCTTCATATGTGAGATTGGTGCTATCTTTGTGAAGTTTGATTACCATGGTTAAGCTTGCCTCATAGAAAGACTTGGATAACGTTTACCTTTTCTATGCTTCTACATAGTTTCTGCAGCTTGAAAAGTATCAGACCCTTGACATTTAAAAAGAATTCATTGTTATAACCAGGTCATAGAGCCATAGAGAGAACGTTTCAGCTAGTTCTTTCTCAGTTTTTCCAATGTTACCAACGTATTAATACTTTTAACCTCTTGCATTTATTTTGGTGATTTATAGAGTTCTTTTATCCTCTAGAAAGTTTTTCATTCCATAGAGCGGTTTCATATTATTAGCTTAATTATGCATACTGTTTTTATAATTAAAATGTTCTCTTTATTTTGTTCTACGCCTCTATCCTGTCAACTTCTGTTTGTGGTTTATTCATGATTAGATTTGTCAAGGATTTATGTAGTTTACTATTGTTTTTCCAAAGGACCAGCATCAGGAGTCATTTATATCCTTTAATATGTGTTGTGTTTATTGTTTATAGTTTTTCTTCTTTGTCTCCTTTATGGTGAATACTTGATTTTCATTCTTTATATTTTTTATAATAGTATACCTAGTAATACAAATGTACTTCTGGATACAGCCTTAGCCACATCTTCATGTTTGATTATTCATTTTTGTTTAGGTTGTCTAAATATTACATTGTCGTGTTTCTAAATCATACTTTGAAAATCAGTGATTTGGTTTCTTTGTTTAAAAAAAGTTTTTTAAAAATTGTTTTACTGCACTGTGAACACAGAATGTGACCTAAAATACATCTGCTTCCAAAACTTTTTAAAAAGCTTTTAGTGTGGCCTAGAACACGTCCACGTTTTTAATTGTTTCATGAACATTTAAGATGAAGATATATTCTCTGTCTGTAGAACTAGAAATTCTACATGCCTGTTAATTAACTCAGTATCATCAATTATATTCTTCAGATTCATGTGTTATCTAAGTTTGGCCTACTGTATTCATTAAAAACCAATAAGGTTATGTGAAAATCTGCTAGGACAATTGTATTTGCCAATAAATGTTTATCATCTATGCTTTGTGTACTCAACAACTGTGTAATTTGCTGCATATAAGTGCAAATTAAATAATGTATGTAGAACACCAAGCACAGAGCCAGGCAGATAGTAGGCACTCAATAAATGTCAATTAAAATCTGATTCTGAATCCTTTGTTAAATAAAAATGATTGTCTCCAATCAATTTAATCTTCTGCCTTAAATTTACCATCCTACGGGCCGGGCGCGGTGGCTCAAGCCTGTAATCCCAGCACTTTGGGAGGCCGAGGCGGGTGGACCACGAGGTCAAGAGATCGAGACCATCCTGGTCAACATAGTGAAACCCCGTCTCTACTAAAAATACAAAAAAAAAAATTAGCTGGGCGTTGTGGCGCGTGCCTGTAATCCCAGCTACTCGGGAGGCTGAGGCAGGAGAATTGTCTGAACCCAGGAGGCGGAGGTAGCGGTGAGCTGAGATGCACCATTGCACTCCGGCCTGGGTAACTAGAGCGAAACTCCGTCTCAAAAAAAAAAAAAAAAAAAATTTACCATCCTACTTTTTTTTTAAATAAAATTCTCTGTCTGTGTATATGAGGTTGTCTAGAGAAATTAACAGGGAAAAGTATGGGATTATTTCTCCATTCCTTGGTCAGGCTGATTGCCTGCAACAAGCAACCAGGCCTTAAAAGAAAGGAAAACAGACCAGGCGCAGCAGCTCACACCTATATTCCCAGCACTTTGGGAGGCCAAGATGGGCGGATCACAAGGTCAAGAGTTCGAGACCAGCCTGACCAATATGGTGGAACCCTGTCTCTACTAAAAATGCAAAAATTAGCCAGGGTGGTGGTGTGTGCCTGTAATCCCAGCTACGCAGGAGGCTGAGGCAGAAGAATTGCTTGAACCTGGGAGGTGGAGGTTGCAGTGAGCCAAGATTGCACCCTGCACTCCAGCCTGGGCAACAGAATGAGACTCTGTCTCAAAAAGAAAAAAAAAAAAAAAAAAAAAGGAAAGGAAAACAGGCCTTAACTATGACACTTGTTGGGATTCTACTGCAAAGAAGAGAAGCTCAATTCAAATGAGGGTAAGCAAAAATAATAATGATTATTACTGGTTCATGTTACACCAAAGTCTGGGATAAAATTGGCTTTATATACAGCTGGTTCTGGGGAACCCAAAAATATCACTGGGACATTTCCTCTCCTCACCCCCCTCTTTTTTCTACATGGCTGGGAGTGGTTATCATAGACCCTGTGACAATCTCTTCCATTCAGCAGATTCTCATCACACACATCTGTGACTTGCATCCTTGTTCTGCCTTGGGGACAAGTGTGCTGAAATAAGAGGAGAGAGAGCAGCAATTGCAAAGGCCACGAGGCACAAGCCGACTGCCCAGGTAAAGGGTGGAGAGTGGGCAAAGGTGGAAGCGGGAAGATGACTGTGGAGACTGTCTTAGAGGTGCAGCCAGCAGGGCACGGTGGCTCACGCGTCATCCCGGCACTTTGGGAGGTCAAGGCAGGAGGACCGCTTGAGGTTAGGAGTTTGAGACCCTCCTGGGCAACACAGTCAGATCCTGTCTCTACAAATAATAATAGTAATAATAAATTAGTCAGGCATGGTGGCATGCACCTGTAGTCCCAGCTACTCGGAGGCTGAGGCAAGAGGACTGCTTGAGCCCAGAGATTGAGACTGCAGAGAGCCATGACCAGGCCGCTGAACTCCAGCCTGGTTGGAAGAGTGAGACCCTGCTCAAAAAAAAAAAAAAAAAAACCCCAAAAAATAGGGGATGATGTTGGGGGGTTGAGTGGGCTCTGATTAGCTCAGACAGCACCACAGGTCTTGATTAATTTTGTGGGCTACTGAAAATAATCGTGGCAGGATGCAGGGGCTCACACCTGTAATCCCAGCACTTTGGGAGGCTGAGTTCTTGTAAGGATTGAATCTGGATGGTCCTATATGTGTGGGTGTTGCTCGTACTTTTCTGTATAATTGTAAAATCTTTGAAAGAAAGTTTAGGGGGTTCTTTGTAATGCAGAGGAGGGCCCATGTTGTCCTGTGACCCAGGACAATTTGTTATAAGAAAAGCATTCCTACAGCTGAAATTTATTTTTGTCAGGGATTTTTTTTTTTTCTGGAGCCAAACAAGTCACAGTAGGAAGACTGAAACAATCCTAAGTGATTCTATTACCTAAGAAACTTCATCAAAGGAATAGCATCCACCCATTTGTTTACTAATACAAAGTATATTAGTGGACATAATTAAAAAGAGCTAGAAAGAAAATTCTGCATATCATATGCTACCATGGATGTAGAAACATGTATTATATATATATTTCCAGAATATTCTATGCATATAAATATTCATATGTATACTTATATATAGTAAGTGGTTGCTTCTAGTGAAGGGTACTTGGTAGCTGGGAGACACAGGAGTAAGAAGGGTTGTTTTTGTTTTTTTTACTTGATAAATTGTGGACTAAATGAATGTATGTCTCCATAAAATAATCTTCCAACGACTATAGTTGTGTGTAGCTATGAGATTATAACTTTCATTTCACCACTGCAGTAGGTGGATTACACTCATTACTCCTACTTTTCACCCTTCCCTGTAACCACACGCTTGGGAAGGCTCTTCCTAGGCTGTTCCTAGGCTTCGCTAGGAGGCTTGCTTTGGCCTGTGGGACTAGATGCAAATGTGGCAATATCAGAGGCTTGAAAGCGTGCTTGTGTGGCCACTGTCCATCAGACACCTGTCACTTCCCTGAGAACACAGCCAGGTGAGATGGGAGTCAGGAGGAGAAGATGAAATTGGCCCAACTGAGCCCTCCTGATCCAGGTCCAGGTCAAGCTTGGTCCAGACCAGCAGAACCAGCAGCTGACCCGTAGATGCATGAGAAATAGTAAATGGACAAATGAGGGCTGGATGATTTGTTACACAGCAAGAGCTAACTGATACAAGCAATAAAGTCAGGTCTTTGAGTTAGGGGGAAAAATGCTGGAGTTGGGTAGGTGTTTCCTCATACTGAAAAAAGATTAGGCCCACTCTAAACATCTTTTGTAGATGTGTCAGGGAGAGGCACTCCTGTCTTCTAGAATAACTTACAGCTGTAGATTTCTCCTGCTCATTTTCTTTAAGCACCGTTTCTATGTCAGTGAATCCAGATTTCTTCTTTAGACTCTGCCCCTTTAGTAAATATGCCAACTTGACCAAAGAACCAAACCCTTTATTCCTTTAATTTACTTAAATTTACGAGCAAGTGCTTACTCAATAACAAAATTAGAAATGAAAAGGCCAGCCAGCCGGGTGCAGTGGCTCATGCTTGCAGTCACAGCTCTTTGGGAGGCTACCAGGAGCAGATAGCCTGAGGATAGCAGTTCGAAACCAGCCTGGCCAACATGGTGAAACCCTGTCTCTACTAAAAACACAAAAATTAGTAGGGTGTGGTGGTGGATGTCTGTAATTCCAACTACTTGGGAAGTTGCTTGAACCCGGGAGGCGGAGGCTGCAGTGTCTGGAGACCGCTCCACTGCACTCCAGCCTGGGTGACAGAGGGAGATTCTGTCGAAAGAAAGAAAGAAAAAAAGAAAAGGAAGGAAACAAGGAGGGGGAAAGAAAGAGAAAGAGAAAAGAAAAAAGAAAGAAAAAGCCAGCCGCAGGTGTTTCTGCAGACCTACTTGCCTGTGCCCCATTTAAAATTTTGCACCAGGGAGACTGCCTGGAGTCTGGCAGATGTGGGATACAGTCCCAGCCATATGTTTTCCCCACTGTGTGCCCTCAGGCAAGTTAACAAGCTTCTCTGAGCCTCGGTTTCCTCGCCGGAAGCGATGGGGATAACGGAGTATCTCACCCGTAGCATTGTGAGGTTGGAAACGGGGCGAGCACTTAGTGGAGCGCCTGGCATATGCGGCCCCAGGTAAACTCAGCTCTTAATCTTCTGCTGGTCCGTGCGGGTCTCTGCCAGGGCACCCCTGTTCACAGGCTTCCCCTCCCTGTGAGCGCGCAGGTGTTGAGTCAGCTGTGGGAGCTGGGCAAAGGCGACCCCGCACTGGCCGCACGAGTAGGGCTTCTTGTCCGCATGCGTCCTCTGGTGTCGAATGAGGGCCGAGGAGAAGCTGAAGGCCTTCCCGCAGCCGCTGCACTCGTAGGGCTTCTCCCCGGTGTGCACGATGTGGTGCTGGATGAGGTAGGCGCGGTTGCTGAAGGCCTTGCCGCACTGGTGGCAGGCGTAGGGCCGCTCGCCCGTGTGCGTGCGCAGGTGCAGGGTGAGCGACGAGGCCTGGCTGAAGGCCTTGCCGCACTCGCTGCACCTGTAGGGCCGCTCCCCGGTGTGGGTCTTCTGGTGCTCGATGAGGGAGGACACGTGGCTGAAGGCGGCCCCGCACTGCGGGCACCTGTAGGGCCGCTCCCCGCTGTGCACGAGGTGGTGCTGGCGGAGGTGGGAGCGGTTGCCGAAGCGCTTGCCGCAGTCCCGGCAGCTGTAGGGCCGCTCTCCGGTGTGCGTGCGCTGGTGCTGCGCCAGGTGCGACACCTGGGTGAAGGCCTTGGAGCAGCGGCCGCACGCGTAGGGCTTCTCGCCGGTGTGGATTCGCCGGTGCTCGGCCAGCGAAGAGCTCTGGCTGAAGGGCGCGCCGCAGTCCGGGCACGCGTAGGGCTTCTCGCCAGTGTGCACGCGCCGGTGCTGCGTCAGGTGCGCGATCTGCGAGAAGGCCTTGGCGCACTGGCCGCAGCGGTAGGGCCTCTCCGCGGTGTGGATGCGCTGGTGGCGGATGAGCGCCGAGGAGAAGCGGAAGGCCTTGGCGCACTCGGCGCACTCGTAGGGCTTCTCGCCGGTGTGGATGCGCTGGTGCTCGATCAGGGAAGAGCGGTTGCGGAACGCTTTGGCGCACCGGGCGCACGCATAGGGCCGCTCGCCCGTGTGCACGCGCAGGTGCTGGGTCAGGTGCGTGGGGCGCGCAAAGGCCCTGCCGCAGTCGGCGCAGCGGTGCGGCTTCTCGCCCGTGTGCGTGCGCCAGTGGGACGCCAGGTAGGAGCTCTGGCTGAAGGCCTTGCCGCACTCGGGGCACGCGTAGGGCTTCTCGCCCGTGTGCGTGCGCTGGTGCAGGGTCAGGTGCACGCTCTGGCTGAAGGCCTTGCCGCACTCGGGGCACGCGTAGGGCTTCTCCCCGGTGTGGGTTCTCTCGTGCAAGATGAACGCGGAACAGTAGCTGAAGGCCTTCCCGCAGTCCTCGCATTTCCACGGCTTCCCCCGGCCGCCGCCTTTCTCCGGTAGGCGGCTGTCAGAAGGCTTCCGCTTCGGGCTCTTCCCGGGCGCGCTGCACCTGCCGGGTCTGCTGTCGCCGGGAACGCTGGCGTGGGTAGCAGTAGGGCTCAGTGTGGTTCTTGGGATTAGCCGTGATTCACCGTGTTCCTGGACGCCGTCCCCTGCAGGGCCTCCCTTGCAGGCCATGGACTCTGGCTCTGGACAGCTTTCCTGATTTTCCTGCGGGTCCTCAAGGCCGCCCTCGTGTTTCCAGTTTCCTTCCAACTCCGCGCCCTGGAGGGCGACGCTCAAGAGTCCCTCCATCCTTGATCCCTGAGCTGCTGTCTCGATCTCACATCTCTTCTCTGGGTCCGAAAGGAAAAAGGTGAGAAAAAAATTTAAAGATTGTCACTTGTCCTGAGCTGGAAAAATGGCTAACAGATGAACTGGGAAGGGCTTAGCATGGGGTTCCTGGACCTCTGTGCCAGTGACATTTTGGTAATTTGGTGTGGTGGGACCCATCCTGTGTGTTGTGAGAAGCTGAGCAGCATCCCTTGTCTCTCCACACTGGATGCCAGGGACTCCACCCCCTACCCCCTAAGTTGTAATGATGAAAAGTGTCTCCAGGCCGGACATGGTGGCTCACACCTGTAATCCCAGCACCTTGGGAGGCCAAGGAAGGTGGTTGCTTGATCCCAGGAGTTGAGACTGGCAAACTGTTGCACATACCACCTGCTCCACCCAGGCCGGCCATGTCCAAGACACACACACAGGGGAAGCCTGGACACATGCAGTCACACTTAGTGGGCAGAGCTCTAGCATGGCCAAAGCCCACGTGTGCATGCACACACTTCAGGCAGCATGGCACTCTACAGGCTCACACACACCCAGGTCAGCCGTCATTGTGCAGGCAGTCACATGCACCCAGTCAGCCTACACGGTGGCACCCCCAGACGTGCACACGTGGGATCACACACTTCATGTCCAGGAGAAATTTCAGACTTGCCCAGTCACACATGTGTGTGGGACACGCTGTGATACACAGACACCGCTTCATATACACGAGCACATAACACACCAATAAAGTGTCACATGCGCTTACATACAGTCACACACCTGCAAGGGCTGGCACTGCCGAATGAGCACATGCAGACACAGTAAGGGGCTGGCACCCGGAATGAGCAGGTGCAGACGCAGTGACACGCAGGGTCGGTGCTCAGATGGAGTCACACACCTGCATGGGTTGGCTCCGCTGAGTGAGCACGTGCAGACACAGTGAGGGGCTGGCACCCCGAGTGAGCAGGTGCAGTCGCAGTGACACTCGGGGACGGGCTCACAGGCAGTCACACACCTGCACGGGCTTGCACCGCCGAATGAGCACATGCAGACACAGTGAGGGGCTGGCACCCCGAGTGAGCAGGTGCAGACGCAGTGACACTCGGGGACGGGCTCACAGGCAGTCACACACCTGCACGGGCTGGCACCCCGAGTGAGCAGGTGCAGACGCAGTGACACTCGGGGACGGGCTCACAGGCAGTCACACACTTGCACGGGCTGGCACCCCGAGTGAGCAGGTGCAGACGCAGTGACACTCGGGGACGGGCTCACAGGCAGTCACACACCTGCACGGGCTGGCACCCCGAGTGAGCAGGTGCAGACGCAGTGACACTCGGGGACGGGCTCACAGGCAGTCACACACCTGCACGGGCTGGCATCCAGAGTGAGCAGGTGCAGACACAGTGAGGGGCTGGCATCCAGAGTGAGCAGGTGCAGATGCAGTGACACTCGGGGACGGGCTCACAGGCAGACACACCTGCACGAACACGTGCGCACACGCACACTACACACCGTTCCTCTCGCCTTCCGGGATCGCCTCCGAACGCGCTGGCCGGCCCCCTCCCAGCTTGGTGGAGTCGCCTCCGCTTCTACTTAGTCTCGGGTCCTCCTGGGCCATCGCAGACCCTGGGCCTCCTTCCTCAGAGGAGAGAAGGTCAAGTCGTCTGTAGCGGAGGAGGAGCCAGCGCGCCAGGCCCGGGTGGACTGCGCCTGCGCATCGGTCCCGCCCGACTCTTAGGAACTACAACTCCCAAGGGGCGCTGCGCGCTCGCCCGCACCGCGACTAAGGCTTGCAGAGCCTGGATCATCGAAACTACCACTCCCAGAAGGCTAAGCGTCTGCCCGCCTGGGTCCGCAGGGCCTTTATCCCTGGGGACACAAGGAGGGCCGGGCGGCTGCCCAGAGCCCTGCCCACCACGGCCTTAGTGCAGGGCAGTGGGCGCAGCCAGTAACTCAGGCGTGGGACTTTTTTCTTGCTCAGGGGTTGAAGCCGAGCCAATGGGCTTAGAAAGAAGGAACGTGAGGCCGGGAGCGGTGACTCACGCTTGTAATCCCAGCACTTTGCTAGGCCTAGAAGGGTGGATCACCTGGGTCAAGAGTTCAAGACCAGCCTGGCCATCATGGTGAAACCCCATCTCTACCAAAAATACGAAACATTAGCCGGGCGTGACACGCCTGTAATTCCAGCTAATCGCGAGGCTGAAGCAGGAGAAACGCTTGAACCCAGGAAGCGAAGTTGCAGTGAGCGATTGTGCCACTGCACTCCAGCCTGGGTGACAGCGCGAAACTCCGTCTCAAAAAGAGAAAGAAGAAAGAAGGAGCCTGAGGTTCAGGCAGGCTAAGTCCCTTTCTGCAGGCTGCACAATCTAGAAAGGCGGGTGCTGGAGTTCGCAACCCACCCTTTTGTTTTGGTCTCAGGTAGTTGATGTCATTTCAGTCTATTGCAAAGAAGGTGGCACATCCATTGGCACAGGTAAATCCATTTTACTTTGCAGTTTTATTTTTTAGAAACAGAGGCTTGCTTTGTTGCACAGGCTGGAATGCAGTGGTACAATCACGGCTCACTGCAACCTCGACCTCCCCGCTTCTAGTGATTCTCCCATTTCAGCCTCCCGAGTAGCTGAGACCACAGGCATGTGCCACTACACCTGGCTAATTTTTTTTTAACTTTTTTTTTTTTGTTTGTTTGTTTGTAGAAATGAGGTCTCACTATGTTGCCCAGGCTAGTCTCGAACTCCAATCCTTCCACCTCGGCCTTAAATAATTTTAATATTAGGCAGGACGCGGTGGCTCACGCTTGTAATCCCAGCACTTTGGGAGGCTGAGGCGAGCGGATCATGAGGTCAAGAGATCGAGACCATCCTGGCTAACATGGTGAAACCCCGTCTCTACTAAAAATACAAAAATTAGCTGGGCGGGGTGGCGTGCGCCTGTAATCCCAGCTACTCTGGAAGCTGAGGCAGGAGAATTGCTTGAACCCGGGAGGTGGAGGTTGCGGTGAGCCGAGATTGCACCACTGCACTCCAGCCTGGAGACAGAGCGAGACTCCGTCTCAAAAAAAAAAAAAAAAAGTACAAGGACCTAGAATGTACTACGTGCCTGTAAGGACGGCATGTCCAACAGCTACATAGGATAGGGCTTCACACAGAGTTACTAGCTGAGAAAATGCCAAATATTTGTTAATAATGTAAAAAAGAAAAAGGAAAAACAGAGCTAGTAGCACACTTATTCTTCAACAAGAAAGGAAACTTTAAAAAGGAACTTTTCTACTTCCTACATGCTCAAATATTCATTTCCTTTAAATATGGGTTTGAAGATGATTTTCTTTAGAAAGCCACATTTACCTGTTGGGGGTTTATTTATTCCCCCCCCCCACCTTCCAATATATGTTGGAATCTCAACCCCCTATACCTCAGAATGTGACTTTATTTGGAGATACGTGCTTTACAGAGGTAATGAAGTTAAAGTGAGTAGATAGGGTGGGCCGTGACCCGATATGACAGCTGTTCTGAAAAGGGTGAATTTGCACGCAGAGACACGCACGGAGAGAGCCTGTGTGAAGAGGCACGGGGAGAAGGCCGCCGTCTGCAAGCCGAGGAGAGAGGCCTGGAGCAAATTCTTCTTCACGGCTCTCAGAAGGAACCAACCCTGCCTGCACCCTGATTTCAGATCTCCAGCCTCCAGGACGGTGAGATGGTGCATGTCTGTTGCTGCAGCCACAGGTTGGTGGTGCGTTGCGATCGTCGCCTTAGCGCCTCTACACATCCCAAGCACACTGCAGCACACGTTTTACACACGGGGAGGCGGAGGCTCCTGGAGGATAAGTGACTTGTCTGTGATTTAGAAGACTGCAGGCGGAGGAGCTAGGATCTGAGCCCCTGTCTGTGTGGTGCCTTTGCCTCCTTGACTTGTCTGTGATTTAGAAGGCTGCAGGCGGAGGAGCTGGGATCTGAGCCCCTGTCTGTGTGATGCCTTTGCCTCCTTGATGTTAACATTTATTTTTATTTTTTGTAGAGATGGGAGAATCTCACTGTATTGCCCAGGCTGGTCTTGAACTCCTGCCTTGGCCTCCTGGTGTTGGGATTTCAAGTGTGAGCCACTGCACCAAGCTGGTGCTTCCTCTTTAAAGCACTTTGCCTCTTTTGTTTCCTAGCCTGGAGAAAATGTTTTTCTGTGGTCACTGAGAAAACACCTTCACAGGCCAGGCGCGGTGGCTCATGCCTGTAATCCTAGCATTCTGGGAGGCCAAGGTGGGCGGATCACGAGGTCAAGAGATCAAGACCATCCTGGCCAACATGGTAAAACCCTATCTCTACTAACAATACAAAAATTAGCCAGGCATGGTGGTGCATGCGTGTAGTCCCAGCTACTAGGGAGGCTGAGGGAGGAGAATCGCTTGAACCCAGGAGGCAGATGTTGCGGTGAGTTGAGATCCTGCCATTGCACTCCAGCCTGGGAGACAGAGTGAGACTGTGGCGCGCGCGCACACACACACACACACACACACACAGCGTTGTGTTCAGGGTTGCCGCTGTGAGGATAGAAACGAAGTAGGAATTAGTTGGGGAAGGGGACAGAATGGAGGAGCTGGTCTGGTTGGTTGCGTAGCAACACTCGGGGTCTTTGGAGATGAGTCACCATGGAAACAGAGCAGGAACAGGTAGTGGGGGAAGGGCTGTTCTGCCCCAGCCAAATGCAGCTGCAGAGCACAGGAAGGTGATGTGGACGTCCCACAGTTTTTCTCTAAAATAACCTTCTGTTTTTATATTCAGATGGCTTCCATTTACACGTTCACATATTATCTGTATATCTCTTAGGTTAGCTTTTCGTAAAATGTAGTTCAAGGACTCCGGGGGGAATCAAGATACTTTAAGGTGGTTCACAATTTTGAAGTATTTTTCTAGCAACATTAACACTTTGGCTGGGCGCGGTGGCTCACGTCTGCAATCCCAGCACTTTGGGAGGCCGAGGCAGGCGGATCACGAGGTCAGGAGTTCGTGACCAGCCTGGCTAACACGGTGAAACCCCGTCTCTACTAAAAACAAAAATTAGCCAGGTGTGGTGGGTGTCTGTAATCCCAGGTACTCAGGAGGCTGAGGTAGGAAAATCACTTGAACCCAGGAGGCGGAGGTTGAGGAGATTGTGCCACTGCACTCCAGCCTGAGCAACAGAGCAGGACTCCATCTCAAAAAAAAAAAAAAAATTGTCTTTTCTTTCTCTTTTTCTCCATATGATATAATGTTGTTAAGTGTTTGAATTAAGTAGCCAATTAGAGAATTTAATCATAATCTTATAGTAACAAGGATATGAAATGTGAAACAAAGCCACGTGCATTGGAGGGAGGAAGAACTGAGGAGCTGGCCATATTTCCAGGCTCTGCTCAGCGTCCTTGGAGAGGAGCCACCGTGAAGTTCGAGTGGGAACAGGCTGTGGGGGGGATTGTTTCTCCCCAGCCACCTGCGGCTGCAGGAGTGAGGGATGGAGCAGGCAGAGTCAGAGCCCTGCAGGAACGGGGCTTCCAAGAGAATCCCGTGAACGAGAATACGAAACAGGGAGGTGAGTCTGTGTAGAAGGAATGAATTCATTTTTTCTTTGAGATGGAGTTTCTCTCGTTGCCCGGGCTGGAGTGCAATGGCGCAATCTCGGCTCACCGCAACCTTTACCTTGGGTTCAAGCGATTCCGCTGCCTCAGCCTCCCGAGTAGCTGGGATCACAGGCATGCGCCACCACACACCTGGCTAATTTTGTATTTTTAGTAGAGATGGAGTTTCTCCATGTTGGTCAGGCTGGTCTCGAACTCCTGACCTCAAGCGATCTGCCTGCCTCAGCCTCCTAAAGTGCCGGGATTACAGGCGTGAGCCACCACACCAGGCCAGAAGGAATTAATTTTAATGAATGACCACAGAACGTGACCTGGGGATGGGAGTGAAGGTCAGTGGAAAATAGTTTAACGGAGCGCTGATCTTTAAGCGATGAATGGGCATTAGCATCAGGTGTGCAGAAGAAGTCATCTGCAAGGGAGGAGGGGCCCTTGGTGATGGGATGCTAGAACTGACGGGGGATGCAGAAATTTGGGTCATGGTTGATAACAAGCCCTATGGGAGTGGGTGGCTGAGGGAGTGTAGACCACAGCCCTGGAGGACAGGAGGTCTGTATGTAGATAATCAAGAGTACTGGGAGGATTAGGGTTTCTCTGCCCCGGCAATATTGAAAATCGGGGCTGAGAATTCTGTATGTCGTGGGGGGGAGGTCTCTGCATTGTAGGGTATGGAGCAGCACCCCTGCCTTCTACCCAGGGGATGTCACTAGTCCATACAACCAAAGTACGTCCGGACCTTGTCAACCGTCCCTTGCGGGTGGTCACCCTGTTTCAAAATAACTCCTCCACCTGAATATGAAGTCACCTGAAATTGAGATGGAAATGGTGTTGCTGAGGGTGACAGTTTCAGAGGGTTAAGATGCCCAAGGAGCGGGGCAGTTTTGTGAGGATGTTTGTACCGTTGGAGACAGAAGCTCGGTGCCGCAAAGAAAAATGAGCACTGAGACAAAGGACCTCTCGGCGAAGCAATTTCCACTTCCTGTAGGAAGGGTCCCTTTGCCAGCCACCTTGCCCCGAAAGTACAGTGAACAAAGCAGACATATGTACCCCTTATGCATTTGGGGTCATCCTTACTTTTGTGTCTGATCTCCGTTGGCTGGAGCCAGACCCCACATTCTAAACTAAAACTCCATCTGCTAATAACAAAACTTTTCTAAACAGGTGAAAGCAATGGAGAACAAAAAGGAAGTCTGACTAAGGAAGGGGCATAGGCTGTGAGCTGGGACGTGCCTGTGAGCACGTTTAGCACAGATATTTTATTTATTTTTGAGACGGAGTTTCGCTGTTGTTACCCAGGCTGGAGTGCAATGGCGCGATCTCGGCTCACTGCAACCTCCGCCTCCTGGGTTCAGGCAATTCTCCCGCCTCAGCCTCCCGAGTAGCTGGGATTACAGGCACGCGCCACCACGCCCAGCTAATTTTTGTATTTTTAGTAGAGACGGGGTTTCACCATGTTGACCACGATGGTCTCGATCTCTTGACCTCGTGGTCCACCCGCCTCGGCCTCCCAAAGTGCTGGGATTACAGGCTTGAGCCACCGCGCCCGGCCACAACTATCTTTTCAATGCCAGTCCTCTGCTGGTCTGTCTCCCTACTGTGTGGAAGACGGGGCAATGGAAATAACTATGAATTCCATTTTCTGTGAACTCGTAAGTACCCAGAAGCATCTCCTTGTCCTGTGTGTCCATGTATGTGTGAGCATGCGTCTGTGCGTGTGTGTGTGTGCAAGTGTATGTACGGCTGAAGGGGAGTTTGAGAGATTCTCCGTGGACAACCAAGTTGGGGTCTCAGGCCATTTTCCTTGTCCCATATCTGCCTTATTAGGACTCTGCCCAAACCACAGGTGCCCAGGCCCAAAGCAAGACAGGCTTGGGATCTCACCTCTTGAAGGTGCCAGTATCACAGGGTTAATCTCAAAATCAGGTTCAGCCCAGGGGGCCACGTGGGCTCTGGGCTTTGTGCAGGAAGGAATTCAAGAGTCACCGGAGTGAAGTCAAAGCAAGTTTATTAAGAAAGTAAAGGAATGAGGCCGGGCGCGGTGTCTCACGCCTGCAGTCCCAGCACTTTGGGAGGCAGAGGCAGGAGGATCACCTGAAGTCAGGAGATCAAGACTGGCCTGGCCAATGTGGTGAAACTCCGTCTCTACTAAAAAAAAAAAAAAAAAGAAAAATTAGCTGGGCATGGCGGCATGTGCCTGTAATCCTAGCTACTCGGGAGGCTGTGACAGGAGAATAGCTTGAACCCTGGTGGAGGTTGCAGTGAGCTGAGCTCACACCACTGTGCTCCAGCCTGGGTGACAGAGCAAGACTCTGTTTAAAAAAAAAAAAAGTAAGGGAATAAAAGAGTAAAAGAGTGGCTGAAATTGAGATGGAAATGGTTTTGGCTACTTTTATGATTTATTCTTGATCATATGCTAAATGAGGGGTGGGTTATTCATGAGTTTTTCTGGGAAAGGGGGTAAGGAATTCCTGGAACTGGTTTCTCCTCCTTTCAGATCATATAAGGCAACTTTTGGACGTTGCCAGCAGGACACCCCTCCTTGGATGTCCAGAGACAGGATGAGGACAGATGATGGGGACATGGTCTCAGGGCCAGGCAGCCTGGAGACCTCCCCTCTCTGAGCCCAGTGTCTTCCTCTGTAAAATGCAGACACTGTGTTGGGTGTGGTGGCTATGCTTGTAATTCCAACACTTTGGGAGGCTGAGGCGGGCAGATCACGAGGTTAGGAGTTTGAGACCAGCCTGGCCAACATGGCGAAACCCCATCTCTACTTAAAAAAAAAAAGGCAGACACTGCTAGGTCTTTGTTCCCAGCCAGGGCTGCTGGGGACGGCTGTGTATGTTGTAGCCTGCACTCAGGCAAGCATCCAAGGAGATGAGCTGGATGTAGAGTCCAGCCTGAACTCTCTCCACACTGTATTCATGACAGGGCTATAGGATTCTCATTACTGCATTCCATTAATCTATCCAAAGTCCCACGCCCTACCCACAGCATCTGCACAATTGGCAAATTTGGGAAAAATCATATTAAACAAAACAAACCCCCAAATATCAGCATACCCATTTTGAAAATATGTTGTTTTTTTCTTCTGAATTTCAGGTGCTGCAAATGAGCGTTTCCAGCACCGTTGCCATCACTAGATGGCAGTGTTGCATAATACAAAAATTAGCTTTCATTAAAATTTTTTTTCCCTTTTCGAGTTGTGGGACAATACACATAACATACAATTTAACATCATAGATGTTTTTTCTAATATTAAACCATGAACATATTATTTTAATTATTTTTTTTCAGATGTGTGGTAAAAAATACATTATGTAATATTTATTTATTTATTTATTTTTTGAGACGCAGTTTCACTCTTGTTACCCAGGCTGGAGTGCAATGGCGCGATCTCGGCTCACCGCAACCTCCGCCTCCTGGGTTCAGGCAATTCTCCTGCCTCAGCCTCCTGAGTAGCTGGGATTACAGGCACCCGCCACCATGCCCAGCTAAGTTTTTGTATTTTTAGTAGAGACGGGGTTTCACCATGTTGACCAGGATGTTCTCGATCTCTTGACCTCGTGATCCACCCGCCTCGGCCTCCCAAAGTGCTGGGATTACAGGCATGAGCCACTGCGCCTGGCCCTACTTTTTTTTTTTTTTGAGACATAGTTTCTCAAAACTCCAGTCTGCAGTGTAATGGTGCGATCTCGGCTCACTGCAAACTCCGCCTCCTGAGTTCAAGTGATTCTCCTGCCTCAGCCTCTCAAGTAGCTGGGATTACAGGCATCTGCCACCACACCAAGCTAATTTTCATATTTTTAGTAGAGACAGGGTTTCACCATGTTGGCCAGGCTGGTCTTGAACTCCTGACCTGGGGTGATCTGCCTGCCTCAGCCTCCCGAAGTGCTGGGATGACAGGCGTAATATTTGCCATTTTAGCCATTTTGAAGTGTACAGCTCAGCAGTATTAAGTACATGCACGTTGTTCTGCATGAGCTCCACCATCTATCTCCAATTTTCATTTTGCAAAACTGAAACTCTAATAAACAGTAACTACTCAATTCTCCTCCCCTCTTTGTCCCTAGCAACCAACATTCTACTTTCTGTTTTTACAAACTTGACCCCACTAGGCACCTCATACACTGCACCTGGAATCATACGGTATTTGTTGTTTTGTGACTGGCTTATTTAACTTACTTATCATCATGTCCTCAAGGTTCATCCAAGTTGTAGCATTTCCAAAATCTTCTTCCTTTTTTTTTGAGACGGAGTTTCTCTCTTGTTACCCAGGCTGGAGTGCAATGGTGTGATCTTGGCTCACCGCAACCTCCGCCTCCTGGGTTCAGGCGATTCTCCTGCCTCAGCCTCCCGAGTAGCTGGGATTACAGGCACGCGCCCCCGTGCCCAGCTAATTTTTTGTATTTTTAGTAGAGACGGGGTTTCACCATGTTGAGCAGGATGGTCTCGATCTCTTGACCTCGTGATCCACCCGCCTCGGCAAATATTATTCCTTATTAAGGCTGAAAAACATTCCATGGTCTGTAGAGACCACATCGTGCTTATCCGTTCATCCTTGGGTGGAGACGTGGGTTGATTCCCCCTTTGACTATTGTAAATAATGTTGCTATGCACATGGGTGTGTGAACGTCTCTTTGAGTCACTGCTTTTCATTTTTAGGTCTATATCTAGAATTAGAATCGTCTTAATTCTTCTCAGATACCTTCAGACCGTGTTCCACAATGGCTGCATCATATGGCATTCGCATCAGCCGTGCAGAAGTGTTCCAATTTCTCCAAATCCTCCCCAAATTTCTTACACTGTGTTTTATGAACAGTAGCCATGTTATTGAAAGTGAGGTGGTTTCTGATTTAGTTTTCGGTAATCATTGCATAATAATAGAATGTGTGTGCCTGCTGGGCAGTCTGTACCTTCTCAAACGTAGCAATCAGACTGGACCAGGCCCCCCTCACTTCCTCCTCCTTGTTCATTGTCAGGATGCTGGAAATAGATGCTCGGTGCTGCAAAGAAAAATGAGCCCTGAGACAAAGAATCTTTCAGCAACACAATTTTTACTTCCTGGACTGCAGGAAGGGCACCCTCGCTAGCCATCCTGCCACGAGAGTACAGTGAGCAAAGGAAAACAGACACATTTATCCCTCACGCATTTGGGGTCGTCCTTGCTGCTGTGTCTGATCTCCCCTGGCTGGAGTCAGACCTCACAATCTAAACTGAAACCCGACTGGCTAACAACTTAAAACTTTTCTAAACAGGTAAAAGCATTGGAGAGCTGGGACATGCCTGTGAGCACGTCCAGCACAGATAACATGGTTAAAGTACAAGGACAGGCCGGGCGCGCTGGCTCACGCCTGTAATCCCAGCACTTTGGGAGGCCGAGGCGGGTGGATCACAAGGTCAAGAGATCGAGACCATCTGGTCAACATGGTGAAACCCCGTCTCTACTAAAAATACAAAAATTAGCTGGGCATGGTGGCGTGTGCCTGTAATCCCAGCTACTCGGGAGGCTGAGGCAGGAGAATTGCCTGAACCCAGGAGGCGGAGGTTGCGGTGAGCCGAGATCACGCCATTACACTCCAGCCTGGGTAACAAGAGCGAAACTCCGTCTCAAAAAATAAAATAAAAATAAAGTACAAGGACATAGAGTGCACTACGTGCCTGTAAGCACGGCATGTCTAACAGCTACATGGCGCAGGGCTTAAAGAGCTACTAGCACATTTATTCTTTAAGAAGAAAGGAAACTTTAAACAGGAATTTTTCTACTTTCCACAAGGTGATTCTTGCTTTGCTTCACAGCAACCACTGCCAACCCAGCATCGCAAAGCATGAGGTCAGCAAAAAGTGTAGAGAGATCTCATGCTGAAACTGTGAACCCCTGGAGGTTCATGTGTGTCAGAGGTCTAATGTTGTCACGCTTCCCTAACATTTAAAGAATCAAGGGTAACTGGGCTCGTAGTTGCAGCTGTGAGGACAGAACAGCAGGATAGCAGAAGTATGCGCTGGAGGGGGAAAGGACGGAAGCCCTCCTCTGGTTGCCTAGCAATGCTGAGACTCTCAAGAGGGGACTCTTGAAGGATTAGAGTGAGAACAGGCTGTGGCAGAAGCACTGTTCTGCCTCAGCCACATGTAGCTGCAGAGACTCAGGAAAAGTAGTGTAGATGTGACGTGGTTTTTATTTTTTATTTTTATTATTTATTTATTTATTATTTATTTTTTTTGAGACAGAGTTTCGCTCTTGTTACCCAGGCCGGAGTGCAATGGTGCGATCTCGGCTCACCGCCGCCTCCACCTCCTGGGTTCAGGCAATTCTCCTGCCTCAGCCTCCCGAGTAGCTGGGATTACAGGCATGTGCCACCATGCCCAGCTAATTTTTTGTATTTTTAGTAGAGACGGGGTTTCACCATGTTGACCAGGATGGTCTCGATCTCTTGACCTTGTAATCCACCCGCCTCGGCCTCCGAAAGTGCTGGGTGACGTGGTTTTTAAAATGAATAACCTCTCAGTTGTATATTCAGGTGCTATCCACTTATTTTTTCATGTCTACTGTTTGCTTTTTTTTTTTTTTTTTGAGATGGAGTCTCGCTCTGAAGCCCAGGCTGGAGTGCAGTGGAGCGATCTCGGCTCACTGCAACCTCTGTTTCCCTGGTCCCTGTTCGAGCAATTCTCCTGCCTTAGCTTCCTGAGTAGCTGGAACTACAGGCATGCGCCACCATGCCCAGCTAAGTTTTGTATTTTTAGTAGAGAAGGGGTTTCACCATGTTGGCCAGGCTGGTCTTGAACTCCTGACCTCGTGATCTGCCCACCTTGGCCTCCCAAAGTGCTGGTATTACAGACGTGAGTCACCATGCCTGGCCAACTGTTTGCATATTTTTAGGCCGGTAGTTCCCAAAATGTAGTTTAAGGACTCCTGGGGAATCAAGACCCTTTCTAGGGGTCCATAATTCCAAACGTTTTCCTAAGAAAATTAAGAATGTACTTGCCTATTGACTTTTCAGATTATCTGCATGATGTAATGCTGCAAATGTTGGAATTCAGTGGTGGCAGATTTGAGAATCTGTGGTGTAATAAGGCAAACATTAAAGAAATCCGCAAAAATGCACGACAATGCTAATGTTATTACTAATTCTTTGGAAAATACTGTATCATTGTTTATAAAAATTGTGTAATGTTAATATATATTATTTTTTAAGTTTAAAATTTATAATTTCCTCAGCATCAATATATAATTGTATGTAAATGTAGATAATACAGAGAAAAAAAATGTAGAGGTTCTCAATAGATTAAAAATGTACAAAACTGGCCTGAGATTAAAAACTTTAAATTACTTCCTTAGGTTAAGTTTTTAGGTATCAGCTGGCTGGGTGGAAGAATATGCATACCCAGTGCTTTCCACACACATGTCAAATTGCTATGCAGCTATCCAGTTGCTTCTGGGTCCAAGTGCTCATGGGAAATGTAACTCAGGTCTGTCTTGCTGTTAGCAATTTTTCACGCTGCTTACCGTAATTAGCCCAGTGAAGAATTTCAGTGAAAGGTATGTTGAGCTATTTGTACCTGGCCTTCCAGAGAACTCCCTTAATATAGGATAAGTTTACATTCTTTTTGGGTGGGCAAGGGGGTTTGTGTCTGGAAAGGAAGATCATAGGATAAGTTTAGAATTCTTAGATGAGAAAGTCGAACGTAGATTCCTGAGTTCACAAACCGCAGCCCCAACATTTATTCTGTGGGTGATCCTAGGGAAGATGTGTGCCCTTCTGAACCTATAAATGGGGGCTTGGAGTGGGGAAGGATGTGACCTGGTGCCCACCAGTACATTGTAAGCAATCAAGAAATAGTAGCTAGGTGGGTTTTTTTTTTTTTTTGCATTTCTACCATAAATGTGAAATATAATTTTATTTTAATAATGTGACAAAAGTTAGAAAGTGAAGAGAGGCCACCAGGCGAGGTGGCCACGCCTATAACCCCGGCACTTTGGGAGAGTGAGGTGAGTGGGTCACCTGAGGTCAGGAGTTTGAGGCTAGCCTGGTCAACATGGTGAAACCTCTCATCTACCAATAATACAAAAAAATTAGCGGGGTGTGGTGGTGGGCACCTGTAATCTCAGCTACTCGGGAGGCTGAGGCAGGAGAATTACTTGAACCCAGGAGGTAGAGGCTGCAGTGACCTGAGATAGTGCCATTGCACTCTGGCCTGGGTGACAAGAGCAAAATTCTGTCTCAAAAAAGAAAATAAGAAGAAAGTAAAGAGAGTCATCTTCTTTGTAATTTTTTCCCCAGCCGCCGTATCCATAATTGTTAGAACAGATTCCTCCTCAATGCTGTCATAGAGGTGTGCTGGTTCTCTTGTTCTCTGACCCTCGTCAGGATATAACTGACTGTTTACCTGTTTCCCCCACCAGGTCATGAACTCTGAGAGTGTGAGCTGTGCCTCTGAATTCTGTCTCAATAGCAGACTGCACTCTTGAAGGAGGTGAGTATTTTACTGGTTACTTCTTGAGATGGAAACCCAACATACCAAACCCTGTGGAATGCAGTCAAAGCAGTACCCAGGCCGGGTACGGTGACTCACACCTATAATCCTGTAAGGAGGCAAAGGCAGGAGGACTGCTGGAGCCCAGGAGTTCAAGACCAGCCTGGGCAACATGGCAAGACCTGGTTCTCCACAAAAAGGGAAAAAAAAAAAAAAAAAAAAAAACCTACTAAGAGGCAAGTATATAGCAATAAACTCCTACATCAAAAAATTAGAAAATTTCAAATAAGAGATTGGGCACACTGGCTCATCCCTGTAATCCTTGCACTTTTGGAGGCTAGGGTGGGTAGATTGCTTGAGACCAGGGGTCTGAAACCAGCCTGGGCAACCTACAGAAGAATCAGAAACTTAGCTGGTCGTGCTGGTGCAAGCCTGTAGCCCAGCGATTCGGGAAGCTACGGTGGGAGGGCTGACTGAGCCTTGGAGGTGGAGGTTGCAGTGAGCTGAGATTGTGCCACTGCACTCCAGCCTGGGTGACAGAGGCAGACCTCGTCTCAACGAAAAGAGAAAAAAAGAAAAAGAAAAGAAATTTAAAAAAGAAAGAGAAAGAAGGAAAGAAAAGAAATAGAAGAAGAGAGAGAAAGGGAGGGAGGAAAGGAAGAAGGAAGGAAATAACATGGAGATGAGTGTGTTGTACAGCTATGTAGTGGCTTGTCTCCCATGTCTGCGTGATTGTGTGTCCTTGAGTGTGCTGGATTGAGGGTCCTTCTGTGTGTGCATGTGTTTGTGTTTCTCTGTGCGGTCGGGGGTGTGTGGTCTCACACGTATAACTGGATGTGACTGTGTAAGGCCATATGTGATTAGGTGTCATGCTTCGCCTGGATGAGCCACGGGAATGTGTGCGTTCAGGTTTTCCGTGTGTCTGTGCCTGGCCGCGGGCTGTTGTGTGTGCATCGCAGTTCGCTGTGTTACTTCACGTGCTGCTGCCTGTGGCTCCCTCTAGGGCAGCCCGAGTGTGGCTGTGTGTGTATGAGACGGTGAGTGTGTGCACCACTGAGGAGGGCTGTGGGCGCTCACCGAGTGTGTGCGAAGGTTCTGGATTCATTGATACCGCTGCTGTAACAGCGCCACAGAGTGGCCTGGGTAGACTGCGCGGCTTAACCTAAGAACCTTGTTGCCACCCCCCAGGGGGAGGGGCCGAACGAGGGCTCACCCGGTCACCCGCAGTGGGACCCTGGCAACCTGCTCCCGCAACGGGTCCCCGAAGTCCGTCCCGCCCGCCCCCGCCCCTCACGCCCGGGCCCCGCCCCCGCCCCCTCACACCCGGTCCCGCTCTCTCCCCCTCACACCCGGGCCCCGCCCCCGCCCCCTCACACCCGGGCCCGCTCTCTCCCCCTCACACCCGGGCCCCGCCCCCGCCCCCTCACACCCGGGCCCCGGTCCCGCCCCTCACACCCCGGCCCCACTCCCGCTCTCTCCCCCTCACACACGGGCCCCGCCCCGCCCCCCTCACACCCGGGCCCCGCCCCCGCCCCCTCACACACGGGCCCCGGTCCCGCCCCTCACACCCCGGCCCCACTCCCGCTCTCTCCCCCTCACACCCGGGCCCCGGTCCCGCCCCTCACACCCCGGCCCCACTCCCGCCGCCGCCCCCTCAGACTCCGGCCCCGCTCCCGCCCCCTGACACCCGGGCCCCGCTCCCGCCCCCTCACACCGGGCCCCGCCCCCTCACGCCCAGGCCTCGCCACGCCCCCTCACGTTGGGCCCGCCCCCTCGCACGCGGGCCCCGCCCCCCTCGCCCCGGGCCCCGCCCGCCACGTGCCGCTCAGTCGCCGCCGGCTAATTCGGCCTCGCTTGCGGTTGCGCGCTCCGTCCTCTCCTTCCGCGCCCGCGCGCGCCTTCGCTGCTCCGCCGCCTCACCCTTTTCGGGGCGTTTGGGCAGCGCGCCTGTTGGGGCGAAGCCCGGAGCAAGCGATCGAGACAACTGGGCGTGGCGGCGGCGGCTGGGTCGGGCCCAGACGGGCGGCGGCGGCTGAGGTGGAGGCGGAAGGAGGCGGTGGCGACGGAGGGGGGAAGATGGCGGCGCCCGTCCCGCTGAGAGCGTCCGTGCCGCGGTGGGAGCGGGTGGCCTGCTACGCCGTGTGCGCCTCCGGGATCCCGCTGTCCATCTACGCCGACCACGTGGGGCGGGAGAAGGAGCGGCCCCCGAGCACCGGGCCCTCTGCGATCTGGGGCCTTGAGTGAAGTTGCTCCACCGTCCTTGCCTCCAGGTAGCCGGCTTGGGGACTGGGCCGGGAGCGGCCGCGCGGGGCGAGGGCGGAGGCTGGAGCTCGGGCCTGGGGGCGGCGGGGACCGGGCGGCCGGGGAACGGACGGGGCCGGGGCCAGGCGGGGGGGCTGCTGCTGGGGTCCAGGCCGCGCGGCGAAGGTGGCGGGGCCCCGAGGCCGTCGGGGAGGGATGAGGTGACAGTGCAGCCGGGAGGTGGGGTCGGGCGGGCGGGGGCCGCGCTGGGCTGGAGCGCGAGGGTCTGCGGAGGGCGGGTCCCGGCCGGCCTGACAGGTTTCCTGTTTCTCGGGAGGCGGACCGGGGGTGTGGGACCCTGTCCCCCCCATCGCTGCAGCCGCGGCTCTGGGGCCGGCGCGGACTCGGGGGGCTTGCGTTTCCCAGCGTCTTCCTGGTGCTAGGACAGGTGTTTCCGTGGTCCGGAGCCAGTGAGGTTTGCAGACTTCCTGGGACGGTGACATTTGCGGGCAAACACGAGTTTGACCCTACTCGGGAAGAAGATGCTGGCACTTAACATACCTGATTCCTTGGGTTTCCCCTCGTATATTTCAGTGTGCCGGGCGGGGGAGATGGTCTGAGTTTAAGCGTCATTGGAGTCAAGGACAAGTATGTTATGTGTATGGTGCTGTTGAGGCATTGAGACGACTTTTAAACGCTGTTGCTTATTAGTATAGTAGGATGCCCACAACAGATGAAAAAACACGCTTTGCTAAACGTGAGCTGATGTTACTGATAATTTTAGTTTTTTTAAAAATGTAATTCGTTTGTCTGCTATGTTTTATTTTAACGCATTAAATTTTCCTAGGCAAGTTGCTTTGAAAGAGGAATTTACATTTTAAAGGTGGCTGCTGTTTTTTTGTTTTATGTGTGTGTGTGGGAGGGGATTAAAAACAACAGAAGTCGAAGGAATAATTTCAGAATTGACAGGTTACGATTTGAATAGACACTATGTCTAATATTTAGATGTTCGTTAACACGTGTGTTAACAGTAGTGGCATTTGAACAGTTTCTTCCCCTCCTGTTGACTAGTAAATTGGTGTGTAGACAGAAATGTATTGCTCACTAGTTTATTTCGACTCACATATTGTTGATTACATGAACAACGTAGCATTGGCGTTTGTCTTGTTACTGGTTACAAACTTCAGGGTGAGGATCTTTCCACTCAGCCTTCTCATGGACCAGATACTCTGTCTCATTTGCTCTTAAACCAAAATCCTGTAGCTTTTTACGGGGGAAATAATTATCACATGGGCAGATGAAACATTTTGAAAATGCATTTAAAATGTAGGTATGAGTTTACAGGGGAAAATGCATAGACCTGACAAAACAATTGGGGGTGGTGGTTATTCCGAACCAAGTTAATGGGCGGATGAGACTCTCAGATACACTTTGAGAAACGTAGAGTGTCTTTTACGCAAGATTTTTATGTTATTTCCATTTTGGGAAAGGACTTTTAAACTCCTAAGTACCTTCCCCCTGAAGTTAATTGAATGAATAAATATATAAGGAAAACATCATGCAGCGGCACATTTTAAGTATTTAAGAAACAAGAAAACTAAAAATAACTTTTGGTCCTAGGTTAATATGGAATTTAAGCAGAATTATGATCAATTTTAGAGTTTTTTTTTTTTTTTTGGAAACAAGTAGTCTAAAATAAATGGATCTTTTAACATTGGGGCATGGAAGGAGTACTTTACTGGATGCTTACGTTCTTAAAATTGACTTTCTTTAAAAAGGAGAGTTTTGAACCATTTCATAAGCATACGCTCTAAATATTCTCATAGTGATATGTCCTGCAAGAGCTGCGTGTTCGTGCATCATAAAACATCAAGTGTATTAAAAGTATATATAAGTACATGTAAGACTAAAGGTAACTGGATCTCTTTATAGTTTTCAATGTGATTTAATATGTTGTGACAGTGTTTCAGTGTGTAGCTGTGGACATAAAACAGTTGAACTTAGATGCTTGTTAAAGGATAGGTAAATATAAGATATGCTAGTAAGAGTAAATAACTTGCCATCTTTACAGTGAAATTATTTTAAGAAATTTATTCAGTTTGATCAGCCTGTTTTATCAACTACTTATTTCATAAATGAATTTACAGGTCAACTTATTTTGGAAATAGTTTATAAACAGGCTGATCAAAATCACATGTATATGTACATATATAATCACGTATATATACATATGTAGACTACTTTTCTTCTGGAAGTAGGTAGACAGACATTGAAAGTCTTTATTTTGTCAAGCTGAAAGAGACTAAGTGAAAGCTGATTATTGGACACCTCAAGTTAGTTTGAGTAGTGATTGCCAGGTAGCAGTACTACTCAAAGATGTGACTCTTAGGAAAAGAAAGTTTGAGCCCAGGCCGGGCTCGGTGGCTCAGGCCTGTAATACCAGCACTTTAGGAGGCCGAGGTGGGCGTATCACCTGAGGTCGGGAGATCGAGAACAGCCTGACCAACATGGAGAAACCCAGTCTCTACTAAAAATACAAAATTAAGTGGGTGGGCATGGTGGTGCATGCCTGTAATCCCAGCTACTCAGGGCTAGGCAGGAGAATTGCTTGAAAGCGGGAGACAGAGGTTGCGGTGAGCCAAGATCATGCCATTGCACTCCATCTAGACAACAACAGTGAAATTCCTTCTCAAATAAATAAGTAAGAAAGTTTGAGGCCACCTGGCTCACGCCTGTGATCCCAGCCTTTTGGGAGGCTGAGGCAGGTGGATCATCTGAGGTCAGGAGTTTGAGACCAGCCTGACCAACATGGAGAAACCTCGTCTCTACTAAAAATACAAAATTAGCTGGGCGTGGTGGTGCATACCTGTAATCTCAGCTACTCGGGAAGCTGAGGCAGGAGAATCACTTGAACCTGGGAGGCTGAGGTTGCAGTGAGCCGAGATCGCACCACTGCACTCCAGCCTGGTCAACAAGAGTGAAACTCTTGTCTCAAAAAAAAAAAAAAAGAAAAAAGAAAAAAATGTTTGAGCCCAGAGAAAAGTTAACAGATGAAAAAAGATTCTGAAGAAAGTCCTCTTCCAGGGTCCAGGGTCAGCACGTGGTTTTGGATTGCTTATGCTCAAGTTTATTCTCATTTCACAATCTCCAAATGTCTTAATCTAAACAGAATAAGATAGAGGTTAAAGAGTTTTGAGGGGCATGTGTTATCTGTGTATAAAGTCCCCTATTATTCTGGGGCCATAAGGATGTAAAGGGCCAGACTTTTAGATTTCTAAAGAAATATTTTCCCAAAATTAGGAGGCTACGATAGAAATGCTGATTTTTTTTTTTTTTTTTTTTTTTTTGAGACGGAGTCTTGCTCTGTCGCCAGGCTGGAGGACAGTGGCGTGATCTCAGCTCACTGCAGGCTCTGCCTCCTGGGTTCAAGTGATTTTCCTGTGTCAGCTTCCTGAGTAGCTGGATTACTGGTATGTGCCACCACACCCAGCTAATCTTTGTATTTTTAGTAGAGACAGGGTTTCACCATGTTGGCCAGGATGGTCTCGATCTCTTGACCTCGTGAGCCACCGTGCCTGGCCTGTTTTTTATTTCTACCAGGTACAGCCAATAAAAACAAGTATCACACCACTGTCTCCTGTCACCATCATTTCATTTAACAAAAGGATATTCTCACTCAGACAACTGGAAACAACAGAGTCTCTCACAATAAATTTTATTTTTTATTTTTTTTGAGATGGAGTCTTGCTCTGTCGCCGGGCTGGAGCGCAGTGGGACGATCGATCTTGGCTCACCGCAACCTCTGCCTCCTTGGTTCGAGTGATTCTCCTGCCTCAGCCTCCTGAGTAGCTGAGACTACAGGCGCGCACCACCACGCCCAGCTAATTTTTGTATTTGTAGTAGAGACGGGGTTTCACTATGTTGGCCAGGATAGTCTCCAGCTCTTGACCTTGTGATCTGCCAGCCTCAGCCTCGCAAAGTGCCAGGATTACAGGCCTGAGCCACTGCACCCAGCCAGAATAAAAGATCTTTAAATTGTTCAGTAGCACTAGGCCTAGAAAAAAACAAAAACAAAAACAAAAAAAGGATCTTTAAATTGAATCATTTAGTTATATTGAAAAGTTTACTTTCAGACCAGCCTGGCTAACGTGGTGAAACCTTGTCTCTACTAATAATATAAAACGAGCTGGGCGTGGTGGGCACCTGTAATCCCAGCTACTCTGAAGGCAGAGGCAGGCGAGTCACTTGAACCCGGGAGGCGAAGGTTGCAGTAAGCGGAGATGGTGCCACTGCATTCCAGCTGGGCTGCAAGAGTGAAACTCCGTCTTAAAAATAAAAAAAGTTTACTTTTGTGTCCTTACTTTTCCCCATTTTCCCATAAATCAGTGAAAATTCTGCTGCAAAGTCACACCAGCCTGCCAGCTAACATTAAGCTGGCCCTCCCTCCCCACCTTGGTTTGGTGTACTGAGCTCAAACATAAGGGACCCGGGGGGCTTCCAGCTCTCCCAGTTCTTAGACTTGTGGCCCTGTCTTCATGGTGCCTCCATTTCTTATGTTAAATAGGGACTTTTACACCTACCTAGGGCCTGGCTCACACCTGTAATCCCAGCACTTTGGGAGGCTGACACCTGGTAGATCTCTTGAACTCAGGAGTTTCAGACCAGCCTGGGCAACAGGGCAAAACCCTGTCTCTACAAAAAATACAAAAATTAACCGGGCATAGTGATGCATGCCTTTATTTCCAGCTTCTCAGGAGGCCGAGGTCACTGTGGAGCCACTGCACAGTGGTGACGGTGCCACTGCACTCCAGCCCAGGTGGTAGAGAGGGGTCCCTATCTCAACCAACCAACCAACCAACCAGCCAACCAACTTTGCCAGATGAATGTTAGGGTGACAAGTGATTACATGTGTGTTCCTGAGATAAAGTCTGTCCTCAGTTATAGCTGTCACCATTGATTGGAGATGTATGTTTCTTTTTTCAGGGTTTGATAATAAATGCCTTTAAGTATACGTTTCTTGTATATAGCCGTTTACATGTTTAAGCATAATTATTTTAATGTATTTTGTTGCTGACTTCATGGCATAGCATAAAGATGTGTTCATTTAAAACACTTTTGAAGTTGTTCTCTTTTGCAAGAGAAACTAATATGCAGTGTATTCTCTTTTCTTTGCGATGGAGTCTTGCTCTGTCACCCAGGCTAGAGTGCAGTGGTGCGATCTCGGCTCACTGGAACCTCCGCCTCCCAGGTTCGAGCGTTCTCCTGCTTCAGCTTCCCAAGTAGCTGGGATTACAGGCCCCCACCACCATGCTGGCTAATTTTTGTGTTTGCAGTAGACACAGGGTCTCACCATGTTGGCCAGACTGGTCTTGAACTCCTGACCTCAGGTGATCTGCCCGCCTCAGCCTCCCAAAGTGCTGAGATTACTGGCATTAGTCACCGTGCCCAGCCCTAACATGCAGAATACCGAATGTAGGTATTTCCTGTGTACTAGACCCCTCTCAGAAGGGCTTCTGTGTAAGAATAGCACAAGTGACCTGGGGAGGTGGACAGGCTGACAGATTCATGCTTCTTAACACTGTAAAAGTAGTCCGCTTGTCCTGTGGTACATGCGTGGGACACACACCATAGGACCCTATTTCTACCAAAATCCTGGCATACCCAAGTCCCCGCTGTGGGCCCTGCAGATCCTGGGTATGTGACAAGTTGGGCCTCCATATATACAAGTGTGCATTTGGTTGAAAAAGATCCCCATATAAATGGGCCCATGCAGCTCAAACCTGCGTTGTTCAAGGGTCCACTGTATTTGAAAATGAAGTCCACAAAAAAGTTGCCTTTACAAAATGTTGGATTACTACCTTTCTCATATCTTAAAAGAAAGTACCATCTTTTTTAAATTTGAGACGGAGTTTCGCTCTTGTTACCCAGGCTGGAGTGCAATGGCGCGATCTCGGCTCACCGCAACCTCCGCCTTCTGGGTTCAAGCAATTCTCCTGCCTCAGCCTCCTGAGTAGCTGGGTGCACCACCATGCCCAGCTAATTTTTGTATTTTTTTAGTAGAGACGAGGTTTCACCATGTTGACCAGGATGGTCTTGATCTTTTGACCTCATGTCCACTTGCCTCAGCTTCCCAAAGTGCTGGGATTACAGACGTGAGCCACCGCGCCCGGCCAGTACCATCTATTTACTACCCCATTTAGATAATAAAACTTTTATAATAGAACCGAGGGCCAGGTGTGGTGGTTCACATCTGTAATCCCAGCACTTTGGGAGGCTGACGTGGGCAGATCAGCTGACGCCAGGAGTTTGAGACCAGCCTGGCCAACATGGTAAAACCCCATCTCTACTAAAAATACAGAAAATTACCCAGGTGTAGTGGTGTGCGTCTGTAATCCCATCTACTCCTGAGGCTGAGGGAGGAGAATCGCTTAAACCCTGGAGGCGAAGGTTGCAGTGAGCTGAGTTCATGCCACTGCCCTCCAGCCTGGGCAACTAGCAAAACTCCATCTCCAAAAAAAAAGCCAGGCATGGTGGGGGGCGCCTGTAATAGGTACTCGGGAGACTGAGGCAGGAGAATCACTTGAACCCAGGAGATGAAGGCTGCAGTGAGCCAAGATCGCACCACACTGCACTCCAGCCTGGACAACAAGAGCAAAACTTTGTCTCAAAAAAAAAGAGCACTAGACCCTAGAAGTATTGATTGCCCCTTGCTGTGTCTGAGACTCAGAGGTTAAGCAACTTGCCCAAGATAACACAGGTAGTGGCAAGTTGATACACCTGGCTTCCAGGGCACTTATTTAGAGTCACCTCTGAACCCCCATTTTCAAAATTAAATCTTGTCTAGGTTATGCATTTGCTGCTTCAGATTTGAAAAATAACAAGGCATGTACAGTGAAAAGTCTTCACATCCCTTCCCCAAACAGACAGTTCTCCCTGTCAGTAGGCCGCTGTGAAACTTTTCAGAGCCGTTTGACGCATAGACAAACATCCATGTGACCACATTGTTCCTCCCTCTTTTTCTTTTAATGGGAGTGTCATGTGTATGTTCTGATAGATAGCCTGCTTTTGGCTTGGCATTTGTTCCATTACTCCTGTAGTTTAAATGCTTGTATTTATATTTAGTGAAATGTTAATAACTGCTAGCACAGAAAAGAGAATTTGTTCTAGTAGTTTTGACTAACCAAGTTGAATTTAAGAAATAAAACTCTTCACATTGTCATTGTTTCTTGGTATGGAAATTTTAGAAGCAGGTTGAACTGAAAAGGGTCCAAGAGGAATAGAGAAATAGCACAAAGAAGTGAATCTGGACTGTAGTAGAGATAAATGTTGGTACTTCCAGGTGATACTATGTGCCAGGCAGGGGTCTAAGTGCTTTACATAGATGATTCAAGTCTCACAACAGTCCCATGAGGCAGGTAGCGTTTATCGCCATTTTACAGATGAGGAAACTGAGCCACACAAACTGACACTTGACCCAGGTAGTACAGTGGCAGAGGCCTGATTCTGACCCAGGCAGTCTGGCTCAAGAGTCCATGCTCCTTACCACTACTCTTTCTTTCTGTCTTCCCATCTTTCCTTCTTTTTTCTTCCTTTCTCTCTCTTTGTCCTTCTCTCCTCCTCTTTCCTCCCCTCACCTCCCCTCCTCTTACCTACCTTCCCTTCCTTTCCTTTATTTCCCCAGGCTGAGTGCAGTGGTGCGATCATGGCTCACTGCAGCTTCAACCGCCCACATCAAGTAATTCCTCCACCTCAGTTTCCCAAGTAACTGGGTCTACAGGTGCACACCCAACCATGCCTGGCTCTTTTTTCTATTTTTCGTAGTGACAAGGTCTCTCTTTGTTGCCTGGGCTGGTCTCAAACTCCTGGCCTCAAGTGATCCTCCCGCCTGGGCCTCCCAAAGTGCTGGGATTACAGCCACCACAACCAGCCTTTTACCACTACTTCAAATTCCATTTAGATCTAATATTGTTAGAGTGACAACCGTATCAACCAGATTTTTGAAATTGCAAAAAAAAAAAAAAAATGCTGCCATTTTGGTATCTGTGTGACAAAAATACGTAGCGTCTGTATTGCAGCTCTTACCTGTTCACATCACTCTTCGGAAAGGCAGACGTTACTGTGAAGGTACTGGTGTTTGAGAAGTCAGTTCCTGGAGGGTTTGCCTTGTCAACCTGAAGGTGTGAGGACCTGGTTTGCCACCCCCAGTTAGCTAACAGATGGGCAGTGGGGGTGAGCTGTCCGGAGGACTTAGCCTGTTAGCCCAGGGAGGAAGGAGATAGGGAATCTAGGCACCTGGAGGGAGGGACAGGGAGAAGAGTTTGTTTGAATCTGTCCCAGGTTGGGGTAGCCCTTTCTGAGGGAGGCCTTGTCATGTGGACCTGCCGCACATAGACACGGGAGAGTTGGACCTGAGGTGTGGTGCTAGCTACGGCACCACCCAGATCTGGAAATTTAAGGAGTTCATTTCCTCCATCATTAGGAAGAACTTGAAAGGGTAGCAAACTGTGGTCACTTGAGAAGACGAGCAAGTGGTCATATTTGAATGTAACATACTCAACTGGGTTGGAAAAGAACCGGAATCTAGAGCTTGGCCATAAAAAGTGCAAAACCAGGCATTCTTGTAAACCATGTACTGTTGTAAACACTGACGAGACATGGCACTGAGCCCCGGGCCCGCTTCTGTAAAGTGCTCCTACAGGCTGAGGATCCCTAATCCGAAAATCCAGACTCTGAAATTCCCTGGTGAGCATTTCTTTGAGTGTCATATTGGCACTCAGTTCTGGGATTTTGGAACATTTTGGATTTTGCACTTTCAGATTTGGGTGGCTTAACTGATATATAATGCACATATTCCCCAATCTGAAAAAATTCCAAATCCAAAGCATTTCTGCTCCAAAGCATTCAGATGAGGAATACTCAACCTGTAATGGATTGTACTAGACATGTATTAGATTGCCAGTGTTCAAAATTTGTATCTCAGAATGCTTGTTTTCTGTCAGTGAAACAGGGCTTTCATACGCCTTTGATTCACATTTCAATGCTCTAAACTTTATTATACATGTTGATATACACTCAAGTGCATATCATGCTAAATTTTAATATATTAGGACCACTGATTTGTACTGCCAGGTTATCCCAAGAGAGTTATACTAAGTGAAGGCCAGGCATGGTGGCTCACGCCTGTAATCCCAGCACTTTGTGAGGCCAAGGCAGGCGGATCACCTGAGGTCAGGATTTCAAGACCAGCCTGACCAACATGATGAAACTGTGTCTCTACAAAATAACAAAAATTAGCCAGGCCTGGTGGTGCACACCTGTAATCCTAGCTACTCGAGAGGCTAAGGTGGGAGAATCTCTTGAACCCAGGCGGTAGAGATTGCAGTGAGCCAAAATTGCACCACTGCACACCAGCCTGGGTGACAGAGCAAGACTCCGTCTCAAAAAAAAAAAGAGTTAAAGGTTACGTACTGCATGATTGCATTTATGTAACATTATTGAAATAACAAGACTGCAGAGATGGAGAACAGATTTAGTGGTTACTAGGAGGGAGTTAGGAGTGGGAGGTGAGGGGTGGGGTGGTTGTAAAGTGGTAGCATGAGGGAGCTGTGTAGGGATGGAACAGTTCTCTATCTCAGGTGTGATTATACAGAGCTGCAAAGGTGATGAAATTTCGTACAACCACACACACATACTGCACACAAATCCTAGCATTCTCAAGTCCCATTTTGCCTACAAAACTGGTGAAACCTGAATACACTTGGGATTGTATCAAGGTCAATTTCCTGATGGTGACAGTGTACTAGAATCACATAAGTTATAATATTGGAGGAATTTGGGTGAGGGTACTTGGGACCTCCCTGTGTACTTTTTTGCAAATTCCTGTGGTTTGTAGTTATACTACTTTTAAAATAAAAAGTTGTCCAGGCATGGTGGCTCACGCCTGTAATCCCAGCACTTTGGGAGACTGAGGCGGGTGGATCACTTGAGGTCAGGAGTTTGAGACCAGCCTGGCCAACATGGTGAAACCCTGTCTCTACCAAAAATGCAAAAATTAGGTGGGCATGGTGGGGTGTGCACCTGTAGTCTCAGTTACCCGGGAGGCTGAGGCATGAAAATTGCTTTGAACCTGGGATACAGAGGTTGCAGTGAGCTGAGATTTCACCACTGCACTCCAGCTTGGGCAACAGAGCAAAACACGGTCTCAAAACAAAAGTAAAAAGGCAGTGTATTTAGAATATTTGAGAGAAAATAAGCAAAAGGAAGAACATGTGAATTGTCTATAATGCTCATACACAGGACAACAGTCCTTGGAATAGAGTTTCTCACTTTGTGTATAGACTTGAAATAAAGGCCAGTTTATTTTTTAGGCTGGGTGCCGTGGCTCAGACCTGTAATCCCAGCAGTTTGGGAGGCCAAGGTGGGTGCTACACGAGGTTAAGAGATTGAGACCATTCTGGCCAACATGGTGAAATCCCTTCTGTGTTAAAAATACAAAAATTAGCTGGGCGTGGTGCACGTGCTTGTAGTCCCAGCAACTACGAGGGAGACTGAGGCAGGAGAATCGCTTGAAACCGAGAGGTGGAGGTTGCAGTGAGCTGAGATCATGCCATTGCACTCCAGCCTGGGCGACAGAGCAAGACTCTGTCTCAGGGGGAAAAAAAAAAAGCCATTTTACTTTTTAATTGAAATTGTTTTTTTCTTTTCCTCCTCAGAAAGGATAAAAACGTTACTGATTAATGAAGACTGTAGTTTTATGCTGACGTTCTGACATTTTAGGGCGGTGCTTGTTTGCTCCTGTAACATTGTGTTAAGCACATTCCTTACCATCAGAACTAGTCGCATTATGCAATAACGTGACTGCCGTATGCATCTGTCAGCATCAGTGCGTATTGTAAAGGTTTTATTTTTTACCAAAAAGTTTGCAACTACCAAATTCACATTCCTTAACATTATTACAGAATTTAGAAATGTTTTAGTTTTAAAACTTCTGGACAGGTGTAATTAAATCCTTAGATAGCATTAATTAATATACTATTTAAAAAACACAGAAAACATTTGTAAAAACATGCTCTATCATCTACTCATCTTTTTGAATCAGGTTTTTCTTGATATAATGTAATCAAAACAAATTTGACATAAGACTGCCTAATCATCCATAATTTGAAGTTTGTGGTTTTTTTTTTTTTTTTTTGAGACAGAGTCTCACTCCGTCACCAGGCGCCAGGCTGGAGTGGAGTGGTGCGACCTCGGCTCACTGCAACCTCCGCCTCCCGGGTTCAAGCAATTCTCCTGCCTCAGCCTTCTGAGTAGCTGGGAGTACAGGCGTGTGCCACGACACCCAGCTAATTTTTTTGTATTTTTAGTAGAGACGGGGTTCACCATGTTGGCCAGGATGGTCTTGATCTCTTGACCTCGTGATCCGCCCGCCTCGGCCTCCCAAAGTGCTGGGATTACAGGTGTGAGCCACCGTGCCCGGCCTTTTATTTTTTTGAGACAGAGTCTCACTCTGTCACCCAGGCTGGAATGCATTGCGCAATCTCGGCTCACTGCAACCTCCTCCCAGCTTCAAGCGATTCTCCTGCCTCAGCCTCCTGAGTAGGTGGGACTACAGGCATGTGCCACCATGCCTGGCTAATTGTGTGTGTGTGTGTATTTTTAATAGAGACATGGTTTCACCATGTTTTTCAGGCTGGTGTCAAACTCCTGACCTCAAATGATCTGCCCGCCTCAGCCTTCCAAAGTGCGGTGATTACAGACATGAGCCACTGTACTCCGCCATATTTGAGCTTTAAAATACCACTTTAATCTGTTTCTTATGTTATAGATCCACATGAAATTCATTTAAACAAATGTCATTGTACTACAATTTTAAAGCTATTGGATTATGATTTATAAGTTTTATTTTGTAGTTAGCATCTCTAGGGGAATTTCAGGGACACTGTTGCTGTCTTATGATCATTGATCCTTTTAAAAATCATCGTATTTGAGAAGTAAAGTAGTAGAAAATCTACGACGAAATAGGGAATTAAAGTAGACAGGATACTCAACTCCACTGTGTTTAAAGATTTTAATTAATTTCCATACATTGTGCTAGTGGTTAAGATCTGAGACTCTATAGAGTTAACCTGAGTTGAAGTCTTGGCTCCGTCACTTGATCTCTTGTCTCAGTTTATTCCTCCATAAAATGAGGGTAATAATACTGTGAACTCATAGATGATTGTGAATATGAAGTGCACTAGTACATGTGAGCAGTCCTTGTCCCTGGCATAAAGGTCCTCATAAAACATAGTTATTATTATTTTAGAACATGGTTGAGATCTTACTTCATGTTTAGTATGTCTTTTCCACACTTAATATAATCCAGCTGGGTGTGGTGGCCGTAATCCCAGCACTTTGGGTCGCTGAGGTGGGTGGATCATCTGAGGTCAGGAGTTTGAGACCACCCTGGCCAACATCGTGAAACCCTGTCTCTAGTAAAAAATACAGAAATTAATCCCAGCTCCTTGGGAGGTTGAGGCAGGAGAATTGCTTGAACTGGGGAGGTGGAGGTTGCAGTGAGCCAAGACTGTACTCCAGCATGGGGGACACAGTGAGACTCTGTTGCAAAAAAAGAAAACAACAACAAAAAAATTCACAACCATTTTCCTGTGTTGTTAAAAATTCCACCAGTAATAGAAGAGAATATTGGGTGCCCTGTACCCTTGCCAATATTGAGCATTCTCATTTTTAGATATTTGCCAATATGATACATGAAAACTGTCATGTCATTGTTTTGATTTGCATTTTCCCCAAGCATCAGCAAGGTTTAATAAAGCATTTTTAAAGGATTTTTAAATTTATAATCACCTTGTTTGATAATGAGGTTTTCATGTTTTTATTAACTGTGTTTCTTCTCCTGCTTAGATAAATCTTAGAATTTTTCACATTGATTTAGACAAATGCTAGTGCAGAGGTCTTTTTAAGTCTATGAAATTTTAATGATTTTTCTTGGTAATTTTTGTCTGTAGATTCAAGTTTAGAAGGGCATTTCCTATTCTGGTATCATGTAAATATGTGTAATTTATTAGTTTTTAAAAAACACGACTTCTTTAATCCCCTGGATTGTAGTTTACTAGGTGTTACACTGTCTTCTGGATATTGCCTATTCATACCTTTGCCCATTTTTCCCCCTTCTGGGTTATCTTTTCTTCTTAGTGCTTTATAGGAATTCTTTAGATATCACAGTGGTTAATATTTTGTTATATATGTTACATGTATTTTATCCTCATTTGTTACTTTTACATTTTGTTTATGGTGTCTTTACATAGAAGTTTTAACTTACCTGGTCAGATCTTTCACTTAAAAAAATTCTTCATTATTCAACTTGAAAATCTTTCACTTCTTTATAAGCTTTGGTTTTTTATTAAATTGTTTAGCAAAATCTCTACCATCCCAAGATTATCTTTAAAAAATTTTCTTCTATGTGAAAAATTGTTTTTCACACTGAGCTCATTTACTTTGTATGGGATTTCCTTTTGTGTCTAGAATCTAACTTTTCCCCAAATGGATAGGCTTTTGTGTCTCTGAGTTCACTGATCTCTTCATATTTCAAATGCATCTATAAATCCTCTTTCTGCTCCAGTGACAGGTCTGTGCTTATTCCATTACCTCTCCTCCCCTGTGGCTTTTTATAGAAGTTTCATATCTGATAGGGCAAATATGCTCGTTTTCAAATTTCTCTTAGCTATTTTCATGAATTTACTGTTTCTGGTGAATTTTAGAATTATTTTGATGAGTTTTAAGACAAATCCCATTGAGATTATGATTAGAATTATGCTAAATTTATAGATGGATATGGGAAGGAGTCAGTTCTCACTAGCAGATCTTTCAATCAAGGAACATACTGTATGTGTTTATTCTGGAGTTGCCTCTCTGATAACGGTTTTAATCTAGATGCTCATTGTAGCATTGTTTTGTTCTTAACACATGGATTGCAGATAGTATTAGAGTAAATTAGTTGAGGGAAAAGCCTCATATCATCTCTTCCTGTTTCATTTCTCTTTTCACCTTTAATTTTGGGTCTGAAGAGACTATCATGATGTATGATGTATGTATACTCAGGCTCTTGTCACAACTGGCAGTGTTGTACGATCTTTTTCTTACTGTCATTAATGATTAAGGATTATTTAATCAAGTTGATAATGTACCTAACTCTTATGTTAGATAAGAAGGATGTTTCTAGTTTCTGAGGGTACACATTCAGGTAGTGCTTTTACTCGTTTTACTTGAAAAATGTTTTGGGGGGGTTTTTTGAAAAAACTCTGAGGTAATATATAATTGTTGAAAATTTCATGTAGTGTTGCATATAAAGAAGAAAGTCTCTTTTGAGAAGGTGAGAGTTTTGTTCTCCAAACTTTCAGTCATTGACGTGCCTCCTTGTTACTTTTGCTAATTCATAACAGTTCTCTTAAAATTTACTAAAGAAATCCAAAAATCTTAGTGGTAAGAGCTGTGAACTCGTACATTGATGTATATGACATAAATAACTAGTTAATAAACGTAAGCCTCTGCCTCCATTTTATTTGTTAAATGAGGTTATTCCACCTCCCTTTAAAGTTATTATAAAATTAAACAGCAGGTGTACAGTCAGTCAGCACAGCCCTAGTACGTAGGTGTTCCACAAATACTAGCTTTCGATATGATAATTTGTAAATACCGTGTGTCTCCTTCAAAGGTAGTTCTCTCATAAGCATCTCATTTTTAAAGTGTTGACATAGTATTCATTGTAAGAATATACTACGATTTGGCCGGGCGCGGTGGCTCAAGCCTGTAATCCCAGCACTTTGGGAGGCCGAGGCAGGTGGATCACGAGGTCAAGAGATCGAGACCATCCTGGTCAACACGGTGAAACCCCGTCTCTACTAAAAATACAAAAATTAGCTGGGCATGGTGGTGCGTGCCTGTAATCCCAGCTACTCAGGAGGCGGAGGTTGCGGTGAGTCGAGATCGCGCCATCGCACTCCAGCCTGGGTAACAAGAGCAAAACTCCGTCTAAAAAAAAAAAAAAGAATATACTATGATTTATGAAATAGTGTTTTGTAATTTTTTTTGTCACTTTTTTTTTTTTAAAGCAACAAATAACAGGATTGGTTTCTAACATGTATCACCAGATTTCCTTCCCAAAGGACTGTATTAATTTGCTGTTCTGTCAGTTTAGACTTCATGATTTAAATAGTTGGTGGGGGGCAATAGTGGGTTTAAAAATAATACTTGTTTTTGTGTTAGTTATCATTATTATTCACTAGCCATTAAGGAACACATGAATTACTATTTGTTCTTGTTGAATCTGTGCCATTTTCTGAGAGGTAGGTAAGCCTGCCTCTGTGCATGTGTGATGCGATTTATGTGTGTGGTACTAGAAATTGAGAAATTATGGCAATTTCATATTATTCTGGTCAGGGATCCTGGAATATCGGAATTGGCTTCCATCTATAGACAGTGTTTTCAAGTCTATAGGGTCCATGGGAGAAAGATTTGTATTAAATATTTGCAATGACAAATGGAAAACGAAAGGACTGGGTATCTTATTCTTAACCAGGACTTGCGCAGCAAACTCTAGAGACTGGAATGAGTTCAGCTGGTTCATGTGGAAATGCTGGTTTTTTGGAATCTAGTTAAACTTAAATTGTTTCAAACTTAAGCAGGCCATGAGATGAACCCTTTTCATCTCCCCAGTTCTCAAACACACCAAGATCTTCCCCACATTTCACTCCTTTCTGTCAGTTGCCCTGGGTCATGTAACCAGAGTGAGCCCATTTGCCCTGGCTGACTGCTGATCTGGCCTTGGACACCTGCCCTGGCCTCTTCTGCCCAAGTAGTAGGTTTGGCCCTGGCAATCCCTGACGGTGGTGGATACAGGAGGGAGTGACAACCTTCTCAACCACTTCAGTCACATGAAAGGAGGAGAAAAGTGAGCTTGCATCTGTGTGCTGACGTTTTAACAGTGATGCTGCCCCGTGACACACAGACCCAGTCAGTGTTCTCACATCTGCCTTCTTCTTTCCTGAGAATCAGGAGAAAGAAGAGCTTCTCACCTCAAGGCAGCACATAAAAACTCGCAGCCATTCCCAGAAACATTGGTTTTCTGTTGGGTTGCTGCCTGTGTCAAATCAGCCAGAAAGAGGTGGCATAACAACTGCCTTGCTGAGGATTGCACCCTCCATGTCACTCCAGGCGCTCAGCTACACCTCAACCTGCAGACTGACTTCTTACTCGAGACGCTCTTTCCTCTCGCTTAGCGGCTCAGGATGTGTTCATTTTCCTCCTACCACTCTTTTTTTTTTGCTGTGTTATTCACCTGTATTTGGCCATTCAATGTTGTTGTTCCACCAATCAGCCCTAGCCCTTCTGTCATTCTTCTTTTCCTAAGCAGTCACAGCCATGTCCATGGCCGCACTCACGGGCAAATCCAACATTTTCATCTCTACCCCAACTTCTGCTGTTGAGAACTCGATCTGCTAATACCTAATTGCCTACTGTTCATCTCTACTTGGGTGTCTAAAAAGTATTCTAAACTCAGCATGTCCAGGATTTATTTCATATTCTTCCTCCGAAAACGCTGTTTACTATCTTAATGAAAGGCATCACCGGCTGGGCACGGTGGCTCACACCTGTAATCCCAGTACTTTGGGAGGCTGAGTCAGGTGGATTGCCTGAGATCAGGAGTTCTAGACTAGCTTGGCAAACATGGTGAAACTGTTGCTACTTAAAAAGCACAAAAAACTCACCTGGGTATGGTGGCAGATGCCTTTAATCCCAGCTACTCGGGAGGCAGAGGAATCTTTTGAATCCAGGAAGCAGAGGTTGCAGTGAACTCAGATTGTGCCACTGCACTCCAGCCTGGACGACACAATGAGACTCCGTCTCAAGAAAAAAACATACACACAGAAAAGTCATTGAGCGGTGCATCTTTTGTTGTTGTAATCAACAAAGCTTAACCCTGTAACCTGTATTCAGGTCATTAAATAGACCAACATCAGTGCTCCGGACAGCCCTCCCTAACTTCCCCCTAGTCAACTATATGCTGCCTCCGCCTCCTCCTCAAAAATTTACCTCTCTCCTTTCATGAGGATCATTTTCTTAACTTGGTGGTTAGTTTCCCTGCTCTTTGAACTTTACATAAACGGAACCATTTAGTTTCTTTTCTTTCCTTGGCTGCTTTCACTCAGTGTCATTTTGTGAGATTCACCTGTGTTTTATGGAGCTGTAGTTCATTAGTCATTGCTGAATAATACTCTATTAGGAATCGAACACAATTGATGTATTCACTCTCTTTTTTTGGCGACTGAATTTCACTCTTTTCACCCAGACTGGAGGGCAGTGATCTCAGCTCACTGCAACCTCCATCTCCTGGGTTCTAGTGATTCTCCTGCCTCAGCCTCCCAAGTAGCTGTGATTACAGACATGAGCCACCAGACCCGGCTAATTTTGTGTTTTTAGAAGAGACAAGGTTTCATCATTTTGGTCAGGCTCGTCTAGAACTCCTGACCTGAGGTGATCCACCCCTGCCTCTGCCTCCCAAAGTGCTGGGATTACAGGTGTGAGCCACTGTGCCCGGCCTGCACTGTTGTCTTTAAACTTTTCAAAGCCAGCTAGGCAGGGACAGACCTGTCACCATATCCCAGGACAGGCACCAGAACACTCAGTGTAGCATGGATCATGATAGTAAAAAACAGGGAACAACCTGTTTTTGCAATGAATGGGAGAAAGGTAATTCCAGCAGGGCACATCCACATGCCAGACAATCATATATCATTAACACAAATGAAGCAAGCCAGGCATGGCAGCAGTGCACCTGCAGTCCCAGCTACGTGGGAAGCTAAAGCAGGAGGATTGCTTGAACCCAGGTGTTCGAGGCTGTAGTGAGCTATGATCACACTACTGTACTCCAGCGTGGGGGACAGAGCGTGACCCCATTTCAAAACCAAAACTAAAAGAAAAAACGAGAGAAAAAAGCAGATCAGAATGAAGCTAGATGTTATACTATTAACTGCACAAAGAAAACTCTGTACAGTATGATCCCATTTAAACCTGTCAAAATATTCTTTAAAAACCTATATGTTTATACATTTTCTTCTAAAAGCATGCACAAAACTGTTACTTTGGAGGAGAGGAACTAATGGAAGAGAAGATAATATTCTTTTTATTTTATATCTTTCCGTATGATTTTTTTTTTCCTACAGTGGATGACAGTATTTGTTCAGCACCTGCTGTGCATTGTTTATGTACTGAGAATACAGCAGCCCACCTGGAGCTGACATTCTGGTAGGGAAAGAAAATAAGTATACTTTTAAAAATTCTTTTAATTTTTTCTTTTTTTGAGAAAGGGTCTTGCTCTGTTGCCCAGGCTAGAGTGCAGTGGCTCAATTTTGGCTCACTTCAACTTCTGCCTCCCAAGTTCAATGGATTCTTGGGAATCCTCCTGAGTAGCTGGGATTATAGGCATGCATCACCATGCCCAGCCAATTTTTTTTTTTTTTTAAGCTAAGACAGGGTTTTGCCAGGTTGGCCAGACTGGTCTGGAGCTCCTGGCCTCAAGTGATACTCCTACCTCTTTTTTGCCAGGGGTCATGGGCATCAGTGGTCCAGGGAAGGAAGCAAAGCAAATGGAGAATGAAATGCTGGTGACAGACAGTGCAGGGAAGCAACTACAGAGGTAAGTGGGGGGAGGTGGCGCAACTCACACAGGCCACATGATTTCACCATCTGCCCATGCTTTTGACACTCGAGTTCCCTACATGGTCTGGGTCTTTGCTTAGGTCACTCAGAGCGGGGGCCTGGAAGGTTCAAAATTTGTGAAGCAACATTCAATATAAAACTATCTCAAGGCCAGGAATGGAGGATCATGCTTGTAATCTCAGCACTTTGGGAGGTAGTGGCAGGAGGATCACTTGAGGCCAGGAGTTTGAGACTACCATGGGCAACATAGCAAGACCCCATCTCTACAAAAGAGGAAGTAGCCTCATGTTTGACTATAGAGGGCTTCCTTAGATCCCTGGGGATTTACAGCATATGCAGTATGTTAACCATGTTAGCTGGGCATGGTGGCTCACACCTGTAATCCCAGCACTATCGGAGGCTCAGGTGGGTGGCTCACCTGAGGACAGGAGTTTAAGACTAGTCTGGCCAACATGGTGAAACCCTGTCTCTACTAAAGATAGAAAAATTAGCCAGGAATGGTGGCAGGCGCCTGTAAATTCTAGCTACTTAGAAGGCTGAGGCATGAGAATCATTTGAACCCAGGAGGTAGAGGTTGCAACGAGCTGAGATTACGCCATGGCACTCCAGCCTGGACAACAGAGTGAGACTCCATCTCAAAAAACAAAAAGAAGAAAACAGCAAAAGAACAACAAACATTGACAAAGTCTGAGCCTAAACATACTGGGCCTCGGGGATCTGAGAAAGGATGGTGGACCTGCAGTTGCTGTAGGGGTCAGAAGAGGGCAGAGATGATGTGGCCTAGCACTGTCCCTTGGTACATGTCACTTTTGCCATTGTGATCGTCTTAAATAGCCTGCATTCCAGTGGGAGATTCCAGACAGTGCATGAGTGCAGAAGGATGTAAGATTTTTGTCTCTGGTGCTAGCTTGGATTTGTGAAGCCCTAGGTCATGAAGCAGGAAGCCCCGGCTCCCCACCTGAATTCTAGATTTCATCCAGAGTTGGTTCTGATTCTACCCTCTGCTGCTCCCTGAAAACCCACACTTGCTTTTGGATTTGAGGGCCACTTCCACCTCACTTGGCCTTAACCAAAGACCTCTGCACAGATCTCATGGGCAAGGAAAGGTTACCCACCCCCAGGCCCTAGATCAAAGAGGGGAGGTGCTGGAGGTATACTTGGCCTTTAGGAAGTGTTTTCAGGGGACACAGTTTTGGGGGTACAGTGATGAATCACATGGGACTTTTGACCTCAGTTCAGGTAGCTTGTAATTTTGTTCAGGAGATAAGTAGGTAGAGGAAGGCAAAGAAAGTTCCACGGCAAAGAGCCACATCTGTGTTTTTCATGGCCTCTGTAATTTTTTTTTTTTTTTTGAGATGGAGTCTCCCAGGCTGGAGTTCAGTGTGCAGTGGCACGAACTCAGCCACTGAGCACAAAACTGTGGGCAACGAAGTCTGTGATGTTCTCTGGGGTTTGTATAAAGATAATGACCACTGATGTACAAAAAGTCCTTTTTTTTCTTTTGAGACAGGGTCTCTCTTGCTGAGGCTGGAGTGCAGTGACACAATCTTGGCTCACTGCATCTTCTGCCTCAACCTCCCTAGTAGTTGGGACTACAGGTGCCTGCCACCAGCCTGCCTAATTTTTGTATTTTTAGTCGAGACAAGGTTTCACCGTATTGGCAGGGCTGTTCTTGAACTCCTGGCCACCAGTGATCTGCCCACCTAGGCCTCCCAAAGTGCTAGGTTTACAGGTGTGAGCCACTGCACCCAGCCAAAAATTGCTTTCTGAGTAACATGCTTGCATGAAGGAGCAGCCAGGCCAAGACCCCACCACCTTTGTAAAACAAGAAAATTGAACGAATTAGGTACTTTGCCTTATTTTTTCATCATGTTTCATATTTTGAAACTTTTCATGTTTGAAAGATGATCTAAGACATGCCCTTTCTATCTTTTATTTGAGATCAATTAGAATTGATCTTTTTTTTCTTATCAGTGGTCACGGGCTTTTGCAGACCCCCGAGATCATCACAGATTGTGTTTTCCACAGGCCTCATTCCTGCCTGAGGCATTCCCTTTTTCTGGGGACCTATAACCTGGGGAATGGTTACACGTGCCTGTGCGGTTGACATCCCTGTGCTTTACTTCTCCCGACAGCTCAGCAGCTCCTCCTCTTAGAGGGGGACATCAGCAGGCACCACAGAGCTGCAGAAAGCTGAAGCCAAGGAGGAGACTTGGAAGCTGATGGAGGTGGACAAGGGACAGACAGGGCAGGTGAGGGTTGCTCCTTTAGTGATGATGATGGCTGCAGCTTACAGAGCACCCACTGTGCCAAGTGCCTTGTCTACAGCACACCTGTAAAGGTACTGTTTACTGCACCAGAAACTGACAGAGAGGTTTAGTGACTTACCCAGCGTCACTGCTGGTAAGCCACAGAACTGAGATTTGAACCCTGGCAGACTCCAGGGTTGGTGCCTGCAGGCTCTGCTCTCCTGAGCCACATCAACTTGAGCAGCTTAGGCAACCTTAATGCTTTAAATCAGGCCTTTCTGCAATGTGGGGTTCAGTTATGCCTGAAATGGTTTCAGGTTGTCTGCAGACACATTCAATGACAGACAAATGTTTATTTCTTATTTCTTTTTTGAGACAGAGTCTCTGTCACAAAGTCTGGAGTGCAGTGGTGTGATCTTGGCTCACTACAACCTCCGCCTCCTGGGTTCAAGCAATTCTCCTGCCTCAGCCTCCTGAGTAGCTGGGATTACAGGCATGCGCCACCATGCCCAGCTAATTTTTTGTATTTTTAGTAGAGATGGGGTTTCAGCATGTTGACCAGGATGGTCTCGATCTCTTGACCTCATGAGCCACCGCACCTGGCCCAAAGTTTATTTTTAAAAATAAATAAATGTGATGTTTTTTTAAAAATAGGGAATGGAATTTTTAACATAGGTAAAAAATAAGCATACAGATAACAACAAACCATGAAAAGTGGTAGCAGGGGTGTGAGGCTGGGACACTTCCCTTTTAGATCCACTCTATTGTCATAATTAAAAGAACTACAGGAGCAAGATCAAACAAACTCAAAAGCTAGCAGAAGACAAGAAATAGAAATAACTAAGTTCAGAGCAGAACTGCAGGAGATAGACACACACAAAACCCTTCAAAAAAAAAAAAAAAAAATCAATGAATCCAGGAGATGGTTTTTTGAAAAGATCAACAAAATAGACCACTAGCGAGACTAATAAAAGAGAAGAATAGATGCAATAAAACGTGATAAAGGGGATATCACCACTGATCCCACAGATTTACAAACTACCATAAGAGGTTACTACCAACACCTCTTGCAAATAAACAAGTAAATCTGGGCAATACGGATAAATTCCTGGACAGGTACACCCCCCAAGACTAACCCAGGAAGAAGTTAAATCCCTGAATAGACCAATAACAACAAGGTCTGAAATTGAGGTAGCAATTAATAGCCTACCAAACAAAAGTCCAGGACCAGATGGGTTCACAGCCAAATTTTACCATAGGTAAAAAGAGGAGCTGGTACCATTCCTTCTGAAACTATTCAAAACAATACAAAAAGAGGGAATCCTACCTAACTCATTTTATGAAACCAACATCATCCTGATAGGAAAACCTAGCAGAGACACAACTAAAAAAGAAAATGTCAGGCCTGTATCCATGATGAACATCAGTGGGAAAATCCTCAATAAAGTACTGGCAAACTAATCCAGCAGCACATCAAGAATCTCCATCATATTCCAAGTCAGTTTCATCCCCGAAATGCAAGGCTACTTCAACATATGCAAATCTAAAAACATAATCCATCACATGAACAGAACCGAGACAAAAACCACGATTATCTCAATAAATGCAGAGAACACCTTTGACAAAATTCAACAGCTTTTTATGCTAAAAACTCTCAAGAAACTAGGTATTGATGGAACGTATCTCAAAATAAGAGCTATTTATGACAGACCCACAGACAATAGCGTAGTGTATGGGCAAAAACTGGAAGCACTCCCTTTGAAAACCAGTACAGGAAAAGGATGCCCTCTCTCACCACTCCTACTCAACATAGTATTGGAAGTTCTGGTCAGGGAAATCAGGCAAGAAAAAGAAATAAAGGGTGTTCAACTAGGGAAAGAGGAAGCCATATTGTCTCTATTTGCATATGACATAATTGTATATTTAGAAGACCCCATTGTCTCAGCCCAAAATCTTTTTGAGCCGATAAGCAAATTCAGCAAAGTCTAAGAATACACAATGTGCAAGAGTCACAAGCGTTTCTGTCCACCAATAACAGCCAAATCGTGAGTGAACGCCATTCACAATTGCTATAGAGAGTAAAATATCTAGGAATACACCTAACAAGGGATGAAAGCACCTCTTGAAGGAGAACTACAGACCACTGCTCAAGGAAATAAGAGAGGAAACAAACAGATGGAAAAACATTCCATGCTCATGGTTAGGTAGAATCAATACTGTGAAAATGCCATACTGCCCAAAATAATTTATACGTTCAATGCTACCCCATCAAGCTACCGTTGCCTTTCTTCACAAAATTGGAAAAAACTACCTTAAACTTCATGTATAACCAAGACACCCGCACAGCCAAGACAATCTTAAGCAAAACAACAACAAAAAGCCAGAGGCATCATGCTACCTGACTTCCAACTATCTTAAAGGCTACAGTAACCCAAACAGCACGGTTCCATTACCCAACCAGAGAACACAGACCTGTGGAATAGGAGCAGCACCACACACCTACAACCCTCTGATCTTTGACACACCTGACAAAAGCAATGGGGAAAGGATTCCCTATGTAATCAGTGGTGTTGGGAAAACTGGCTAGCCATCTGCAGACAGCCGAAACTGCATCCGTTCCTTACACCTATATACAGATTAACTCCAGATGGATTAAAGATTTAAACCTAAGACCGAACACCATAAAAATCCCAGAAGAAAACCTAGGCAATACCATTCAGGACATAGGCATAAGCAAGAACTTCATGACTAAAACACCAAAAGCAATGACAACAAAAGCCAAAATAGGCAAGTGGGATCTAATTAAACTTACAAGCTTCTGCACAGCAAAAGACACAATCATTAGAGTGAACCAGCAACCAATGGAATGGGGAAAAATTTTTGCAATCTACCCATCTAACAAAGGGCTATTATCCAGAATCTAGAAAGAAATTAAACAAATTTACAAGAAAAACCCCATCAAAAAGTGGGCAAAGGATATGAACGGACGCTTCTCAAAGGAAGACGTTTATGCAGCCAACAAACATGAAGAAAAGCTCATCGTCACTGCTCGTTAGAGATGCAGATCAGAACCACACTGAGACACCATCTCATGCCAGCTAGAATGGCGATCATTAAAAAATCAGGAGACAACAGATGCTGGAGAGGATGTGGAGAAATAGGATCGCATTTACACTGTTGGCAGGAGTGTAAATTAGTTCAGCCACTGTGGAAAACAGTGTGGCAATTTCTCAAGGATATGGAACTAGAAATACCATTTGATCCAGCTATCCCATTACTGGGATATACCCAAAGGATTATAAATCATTCTGTTATAAAGACACATGCACACACGTTTACTGTGGCACTGTTTACAATAGCAAAGACTTGGAACCAACCCAAATGCTCATCAAAGATAGACTGGATAAAGGAATTGTGGCACATACACACCATGGAATACTATGCAGCCATAAAAAATGATGAGTTCATGTCCTTTGCAGGGACATGGATGAAACTGGAAACCATCACTCTCAGAAAACTGACACAAGAACAGAAAACCAAACACAGCATGTTCTTACTCATAAGTGGGTATTGAATAACAACAACACAGGGACAGATGGAGGGCCTGTCAGGAGGAGAGGGGAGTAAGGGAGGGATAGCAGGTGGTCGAGGGATAACAGGAGAAATACCTAATGTAGATGACGGGGATGGATGCAGCAAACCACCATAGCACGTGAATACCTATGTAACAAAACTGCATGTTCTGCACATGTACCCCAGAACTTAGTATTTACTATTTTTAAATATAAGTAAATCAGACGCAATCTTGTTATGCTGCCCAGGTCATTCTCAAACTCCTGGGCTCAGCAACCTCAAACTCCCAAGTAGCTGGGACTACAAGTGTATGTCACCACACCCAGCTATTTTTTTTCCTACAATTTTTAATATTTTCGTCTCACTACAGAACCAATAATATAAGCAGAGGAACAATCTCTCCTACCAAGCATAAAATACCCAACTAATAAGTGTCCAAGAAAAACAGCTATGTGCTATTTGTTGTACAGTTTTTCAGCTAAAAGGTGCCAGGGAGATTCCATGATTACCACAAGTAATTTGATCTGCTGAAGATTTATACTGGAAAAATACAGATGTCACACTAGTATGAGCACACTAGTATGAGAAATCAAAGTATTAATATTTATCTAATTTAACCAAATTTCATATTTTCTCTATTGTGGAAAGCATTTCCTAATGGGATTTTTCTGTTGCTATGTATTTTCCAGTTCATTTTTGTTCAGCCCCCGCCCTGTCACAATAGTTATCAATCTTTTGTTAGTTACCAATGTTAAATAAATTTTTTAATCAACTAGCCAGATGTCTATGGTTTTCTCTAACCAACGTTCCATAAGCATCATAAAACAACAACAGGTAAACCACTGCTAAAATTTAAAAGTAAATACTATGCAAAAGTTGACTGAGTGAGAAAATTTGACAAGAGACCACCTTACCTTGGTAGTGACAGTCAAGTCTTCATCTGGTTTAGGGCATGAATCCACACACAGTTCGTGGAAAATGCTTTAGAGCAAAAATATACAATAAAAATCAGCAAGTTGATTTTTTTTTTTTTTTTTACATATTTTTTACCTTCCAGTTCATATTCAGCTTCCCCCTCCAAAAGGTCAGCCATCTGCATATTAAATAACATTTCTTGATACAATTAAAATATGGCCTCTGTTCTAAAAATAGATTTTGGTACCTATTTCTGCCTCCAGCTGGGTAAATCTGTAAAATACTCAATGAAAACTGACCTTGAGTTCCATAACAAATAGAGACAGCCAATACATTGGCAGAGCTCGACAATAATTTACCCTCACAAACTGCGTGTCCTGAAGCAGAACATGAAATTCAATTAATAGATGACATAACTTTTGTCACCTAAACTGGAAGGAACCTTGTGACCTAAAACAAGGTAGAAAGATCCACTGTCTATTGTCCATTATCTATCTCGGTTCAAAGACTGATCTGTGTCACTTCAAAATGGCAGTCTTGATTCCTCAGCATGAAACCACTTAAGAAGGTCCCAATGCTTTCCTTTGTCCTAAGAGTAGAGAATCCCTGCTGTATTTGAAATGTGTGAGAGCTAAATGTACAAAAGTCTAATAAGAAAGATGTATTTTCTTATTGAGGATACTGTTCCCAGAAAGATTAAAACGTTAAAGAGTATTAAAATCCAATTATTTTCACTCTATAGGTCCTACTTTATTCAGGTCCACATAAACAAGCAAGCCCTTCAGAACCTTCATGGGCGCTCAGATACCCAATGAGAGAGACTGCTGGATCAACAGAGTCCCGGCAGCTGTACCTCTGTTTCCCTAAGTACCATCTAAATATCTTTCCTCCTGGGGTTCCCACTTCAGGATTCCACTTATGCAGGGCTCCATGGCAGTTTCCAATCTTCCAATCTTCAGTCTATGAAAGCACAGGTTCCTGAAAGGATGGCCTCAAATGACCAGGAGTGGGAGCGCTCTATATCCTTGCTCCTGAACAACAGCCGAACGAGTCTCTACTAACTACCAGGACAGACACACTTCCAACTACCCAGCTGAACTTCACCACTGATTTGACAGCCAGTGATGCCCCTGGACCCAGCCTGCCTGGATATGGGAAGGACATCAGTGAACTGGGAAAAGAGGCAGAGATGAGGAGACACCTGCCGTGGACCACAGATCTATGTAGTTCAGCAGTCTCCAGCCCATCAGTACTCAAGGGGCTCTAAGCCACCCCTCTGTAAGTCGGAATGGGATTAGATGATATCACATTTCTGTCTGCTTAGAGACTCCTTCCAGTGTCTCCAAATGTTTTAGCATCTTACCAGCAAAAATGTTCAGGTTTGTCAGTTCTTGATTTAAAAAGAGCACATCAATCTGTTTAGAGCTTCCTTGAACCCTCTATTTTAATGTGCCTTTGTAGATAATTCTCAGTATCTTGTGTCCTTCATCTTTATAATTTATCAGACTTCTCATAAACCTTAATATTCTAATCCCTTATTGAATAATCCATATCCAGTGTCGTTTCTCTTCCAACTTGGCCTTCCCTGCTCATTCCATTCTTAGCCATTTCTATTGGGTTCACCAGCGAATTCCATTCTCATTCTATCCACTGGGTGCACCAGACTCACTCCCCCTTTGTATTATTAAAACACAGGCCAGGCCAGGCATGGTGGCTCACACCTGTAATCCCAGCACTTTGGGAAGCCGAGACAGGCAGATCACCTGAGGTCAGGAGTTTGAGACCAGCCTGACCAACATGGAGAAACCCCGTCTCTACTAAAAATACAAAATTATCCAGGCATGGTGGCGCATGCTTATAATCCCAGATAGGAGGCTGAGGCAGGAGAATCGCTTGAATCCGTGAGGTGAAGTTTGTGGTGAGCCAAGATTGTGCTATTGCACTCCAGTGTGGTAATAGGAGCGATACTCTGTCTCAAAAAAAAAAAAAACAAAACAACAACAACAAAAAAACAGGCCAACAGAATTAAAAAAAGGAGAGTCTTGGGCTTTAAAATGAGTTGAGATCTCATTTCTACCACTTCATATGTCCAAAAACAGGCACCCTCATCTCCTTGAGTCTCATGTTCTCTAGCTAGAAAATCACTTGACCAGAACGTTCAACACAGATTGAAGTACCAGGAGATATTTTCATTAGTCCTAAGATTCCTTACATTTCTGTAGTTCTGTGTGCTTTTGGTTCTGTCTATAGGAAAATTGGGAACACATAGCCAGCAGAATTTGAAAACGTAACAAAAGAAACACCAAGGAAGAAAAGTCATGGAAAAAGAAAAATGAAAAATAAAAAAGCATTATGGAAGTGGCAGAGATACCAGCCCAAAGGGAAAACAAAACTGGGGAGTTAAATAATTTCTCTCCAAGACTTGCCAGATCTTGGTTTTGTAAACTTCCAGTCCTATGGCCAAACCTTTACTCTGCCCTAAAGGCAAGGAAAAAAAAAAAAGATGCTGGTTACCACAAAAATTGTCACATTTATTAGGACAAACTCTAGGACTAACCTCATTTCTAACAGTAACCTAAAATGAGAGTTTAACTTATTCAAACTCGTTAACTTAGATGTTAATGAAAATAATCTGATTAATCTTATTCTGACCTATACCTTGATCAAAGTGCTGCACAGATCTCTATCAATGTGTGCTGAGGAGCAGGAGAAAAGATTTGAAAGCAGAGAGGCTGACAGTCAAACTGTGGGTCAGCTACTTTGTCAACTATGGAATCATGATCCAATTAATCAGCCTCTGTAAACCACAGCTGCCTATTGAAGAAACAGTAGGTTATAAGAAACATGTTGTGATGGCTTTGAGATAAATGCATAGCACATAATAGGGTATTAGCCCAGAACACAACACTCGACAGATACTAGTTTCTTCCATCTATATTTTCTTAGTTAACATAATTTTTTAAATCTGTAAAATCCTACCTGACTGCAGATTCATCAGAACTCCCAGAATCTAGTAAAGGGAAAGGTGAAATGCATTTTAAATCAATAATGTATAGAATATTAAAACCATAAGAAAGTACAGTGATGCCTACCTGTAATTTCAACTGTTTGGGAGGCTGAGGAAGGAGGATCACTTGAGAAACCCAGAAGTTTGAGACCAGTTTAGGAAACACAGCAAGACTGTACCTTCATAAAAAAAAAAAAGTAGGAACAGTTATGTACACGATTGAGATCATTTTTCTTTAAAGTACAGGACTGATGCTTTGTTACAAAGCATTCATGTGGGAGCATACCTGGGACCTTACTAGAACTAACATAGATTCTACCTATTGGTGTGTAATTAGTGCCGTAAGAACTCTTACTTCCCTTACTTTATGCTTACCAATGCAAGGAAGAATAAATTCATCAAAATTTGATATATACAAGTGAACTGCAGTACACAAGTCATCTTAGACAAACCATATGAGATTACTAAAAATGGGACTGTTATCAGAACAGGTGGGATGAGTGAGCAGTGTCAGAGCATGATTTCTGAACCAAAATATGAAGGGCAGTTAAAACCGTACCGTAGTTCCCTTATCCACAACGTGTGGAAAACACATACTTGCCATGTTTCTCTCTGCTCTCATACCACAGCAACAGTCATCAACAAAGAAGGCTTCCATGATCAAACGTGCAGAGGGTTTTCCCCCACCAACAAGCAAGCAATCATTTCTGCAGATGACACAAGCGGGGTGTCCTCTAATTCAGCTCTCATGCTCTGTCTGCACATAGCATCGGATTACACAGGTGAAGGCTCAGTCCCGTTAGGCTGCCTCCCTGCCTCAGTCCTAAGTCTGAACTCCAGAACTTCTGACCAACTGGCTTCAATGTGGGGTTCAATTGAGGTTCCCAGGACTCCTTTTGGTTAAATTGAAAGAAATACACTTACCAGTTTGCTATGAATGACATTACAAAAGGTACAAATTCAGAGATGCATAGTGCAAAGTGTGGGGGAAGTGGGACGAACATTCCATGCCCTCCCAGGATACACCATCCTCCAGGAACCTCCATGTGTTCGGCGAACTAGCAGCTCTCTAAGCCCAGTCCCTCTGGGTGTTATGAAAGCTTTATGACATGTGCACCACTGATGAAGGAAGTCACTCCACCCTGCATATGCACCACCACAACCCATCAGCCATCAACATCATTGAGGCCTGAAGACCCAGGGTCTCTCACAGCTTCTGTTTTTCTGACTTAGATTCAGGGGGTGCATAGTGGCCTAACACTGCCTTACAATGCCTGCCTCATTCACCTCACTGCACCTCATTTCACAGGAGAAAGGGTAAGAACCATAACAATATATTTTATTATGAGTTATTGTTAATTTCTTACTGCGCTTAATTTATAAATTAAATGCTATCATAGATATATATATGTGTGTAGGAAAAATGGTGTGTGAGTCAGGACTATTTGTGGTTTCGGGCACTTACTGGGAGTCTTGAAGTGTGTCTCCTGCATTTCAGGGGAACTACTGCACTCATTTTGTTGAACACAACACAGCCTCCCTGGCTCTGCAGTTCACTGTTCAGGTTAGGGTAAAACGACTTATCACCAGGAGCCAGCAAAACATAGGAATCAGACCAGGAACAAGGATCCTTGCAAAGACTTTCCAGCTGCCAGTGGAGAGCTCAGGAGAGATCACTGTGTTACCCTGGCTAACACTCTTCTGGGGAAGTGCTGGTGGGGTACTCAGTTGTAGCTATATGCTCAGCTCTATATATAACAAGGCCCAGATTCACCTTCCGTTTTACCTCCCACAGAAAGACCCGCTGGAAAGATCTCTCCTTGAAGAGCTTATCCACTCCGAATCACACCTCACCTTCAGAGAGAAGCTTCAGAAACACTGGGGAGGTGTGGCAGGCCGCCAAGCAGTACTGTGTGATGTGAAAAATACACAGAAAGAAAACTACCAATGCCCTCCGGCTACCAGACTGTGCCAATGCTTCCCCTCTCCCTAGTAGGAGAAAAAAGAAAATCTTTTTTAACCTCATATAAAGCAAAATTGTGTGATTTCCTTGCCGTCCCTCATGGCAGAGAATCTAGCCACAGGTGAGTCATGTCATCATAATACAGACTGTTTTAGACTCATCCCTCAAAGGAAGAGGATCAGTGAGGAACATGGGTGTTTACAGCATTCACTGCCTGCTCTTGCTTCCAACTGAAAGTACGTATGAAGACTTTGTGATTCCAGTTTTATGAAGTACAACCTCTTGAACTTGTTCCCTTCCAAGGAACAGAGTCTATCTGAACCCACCCCATAAAGCACGATGCTCCGGTTTCTGCTGTGTGGTAATGCTTGGCGTCATTTTCCTCAACCCTTTCCACTATGTGGCAAATATCTACACAAATCAGGTTTTCTAAATATGTCAAGCACCTGTCATCAGATCTTATAAAGGACAAAGTATATCTTAACCACATTCAATTACCATAGAACTTTAATTTTTTAACTAGTCACAAATATATCCACTGTATTATGTCAACTATATGACTCTTCTGAAAAAAGTAAAACTATGAAGATAGAAAAGATCAGTGGTTGGAGTTGCTAGGAAGAAAGGGAGAGAGGAACCGGCATAGTATTGAGAATTTTTAGGGCAGTGAAACTGTTCTGTCTACAATATTAAAATAACAGATACATGTCCTTATACATTTGTCCAAATTCACAGAATGTACAGTATTAAGAATGAAGCCTGATGTCAACTATGAACTTGGAGTGATTATAATGTGTCAATGTAGGTTCATCAGTTGCAACAAATGTACCGCTTTGGTGGAAAATACTAATAGTGGGAAATGCCATGCAAGTGTGGGAAGCATGGAAAATAATGAGAAATCTCTGTACCTTCCTCTCAGTTTTGCTGTGAACCTAAAACTGCTCTAAGAAAGTTACTGATCTAAAAAAGATACTCATTGTCTATGCATCCCAGGATTTCCAGAAAAACTAAAATGAAAAATAAAAGATACTCATTTAACCTGTTACTATATTTAAGCAAAACATGGTGACCCCCAAAATTGGAGATCATTAAAGACCAAAGCAGATAGGCATTATTTCTCAAATTGAAGTGTATAAAATATGTAAAACACAAATAAATTTAATTGTGTGCTTAGGCAAGAAAATATTGATAAAATGAATATTTCACAATTCTAAACAGGGATTTAGCGCAGTATGAAAACTAGATTATTCAGGTAATGAAAATAAAAGACCATTTTTATTCTGATTTTAACTCAGAAATTATTAGGCTTATTTAACCATTTTACTGAAAGGCTAATGAGATAAGGAGGACCAACTGTAATTACCTAATACTGCTACGGTGACTTACAAGGAAATACCTGTTAGTCACCAAAACTCGAAAAAAAGTAACCAGCATTGCAACTAAGGATGGATCGTACCACAGAAACTAGTACCAAGTTACCTTATCTTAGATTATTTGCTGTTAAAATGAAATTTTAAAACAACACCAAAAATTAAGTTGGGGCTAAAACTTTTGTGCAGAAAAGATTTCCTATAGCAGGCAAAAGACTGACATCCTTAGAAAGGCCCACATGCAAGGCTGGCCCCTTGGTGGGTGTTTAGGAAATTGAAATTGAGAGGGGCCCCCCCGATTCCCGGAGAAGAATGGCTCACTGTATCTAAAGTGTTTATACAAATAGTGGTTACTCTGAACAGATGCTTTCCTTCTGAGAGTCTGCAATTTGGGTACATGTGAGGGAGAGGAACCTCCATTTAAAACACTCGGGTCCTGAGTCTCTAATGAGATCCTGGTACTGGTAGACATCATTGCACAAGTGTTGCCAAAATGTGAGGCTGGGAGAATTAAGCAGATCCTGGGAACGCCACAGGAGAGAACTCCTGGAAACTTGTGCCTGGTTTCCTCCAGACTTGACCACATGCACCTTTCCCCTCTAATTTTGCCTGTACCGTTTCATTGTAATAAATTAAAGATCTGCAGCAAGCTGACACAGGAACAGAAAATCAAACACCACATGTTCTCACTCACAGGTGGGTGCTGAACAATGAGAACACATGGACAGAGGGAGGGGAGCATCACACACTGGGGTCTGCGGCGGGGGGACTAGGGGAGGGACAGCGGGGGGTCAGGAGTTGGGGAAGGGTAGCATAGGGAGAAATGCCAGATACAGGTGATGGAGGAAGGCAGCAAACCACATTGCCATGTATGTACCTATGCAGTATTGCATGTTCTTCACATGTACCCCAAAACCTAAAACTCAATTATATATATATATATATATATATATAATTTTTTTTTTTTTTTTTTTTTAAATATCTGAGTATGACTGTTTTCTGAGTCCTGTGAGACCATCTAGTGAATCACCAAACCTGGGGGTGGTCTTGGAACCCTTGACACAAATGCATCATAGAAGATATTCATTAAGTTTATATACGTGACTGTCATCAGATGGTTATTTCACAGAATAACTTTCCCTAATCTGCTTTCTAATTTTTTCTCCTTGATATTTGACTTGGAGATTCTTGTATTGCTGTATCTAATTGAATAAACCCATAAAAGGAATAAATAAAACAATTATTTCAAAAAAAAATGAAAGGGTAGTCAATTTTCTGCAACTCAATTGGGGCTTAATTTCTAACAATTCTGCAGGCCAAGCACAGTAGCACACACCTGTAAAATTCTAGTATTTTGCAAGGCTGATGCAGAAGGATTACTTGAGCCCAGAAGTTCCAGACCAGCCTGGGCAATATAGTGAGACCTCATCTAAAATATACATACATACATACATACCTACCTACCTACCTACCTACCTACCTTAAAAAGAAAAATAGCTAAGCATGGTGGTGTATGCCTGTACCTACCTACCTACCTTAAAAAGAAAAATAGCTAAGCATGGTGGTGTATGCCTATAGTCCCAGCTACTTGGAAGGCTGAGGTGAAAGGATCATTTAAGGCCAGGAAACAGAAGTTGCAGGGAGCCAAGACTGCACCACTGCACTCAAGTACTGGCAGCAGAGGGAGACATTGTCTCAAAAATAAAGAGAAACAATAAATAAATAAAATGTGTATCCAGCTAGATGTAACCACACATGACTATGGTCCCAGCTACTCAGGAGGATGAGGTAGGAGGACTGAATAAGCCCAGAAGTTCAAGGCTAAAGTGAGCTGTAATTGTACCACTGAAAAGACACTGTATTCTAGCCTGGGCAACATAGAGAGACCCCATTATAATAATAAATAAAGTTGTATAACTACCTGGAGAAAAACATAACCACTGAATAAAGTATAACAGTCTACTACTGATCATAGAGTTCCTTTTACTTGCTTCTAATCTTTTTATTGCTTATAAAACTGGAAACATGGTTCACCATTAAGGGCAGTTCATCACAGAACAAGTCAAAAAGCCAAAAGAACTGCATCCAAAGTGTAGGATGTGTTATTCGCTGCTCCCTGCAAATAGTGGATTTGGTCATAAAGAATCAGCAGGACTTTTAACTTATTAGTGTGTACATGTGTACGTGCAAGAGCACGTGTGTGTGTAAACTATGACAGATAAAGCCATTTTTGCTTATGTAAGAATATGTAACATAACTTGTACTTCTCACAAGGGAATTGTTTTTGTCTTCTGCACTCAGTGGGTATCTCCAAAACATAAACTCCAATTTGGATGGGTGCACGCTGGTTCAATTTTACAGTTCTCATTGCCATTTACTTATGGTACAAGAAAGAGAATGTTGAGTTCCCAGTTCTAAAGATAGTTACTTTCTTAGTGACACAAATTAATACATAATACAGTTCACCCTTGAACAGCAAGGGTTCGAACTGCAGGGGTTTACTTATATGCAGATTTTCTTCTGCCTCTGAAATCCACAGACAACAAGATCTACCTCTCCTCCTCCTCAGCCTAATCAACCTGAAGATAATGAAGATGAAGACCTTTGGAAGGAACCGCTTACGTTTTATGAGAAGTCAGTGTGATAGAGGATCCAAGATGGCCGACCACTAACAGCTCAGGATTGTAGCTCCCAGTGAAAGCTCAGAGAACGAGACAACGCCACATCTTTAGACGAATTTTCGTCACTCACCGATTGGCTGATTCCCAGTGGAGGAGCCCCATGGGTTGCCAGTGCGACTCTTGTGGCCACCGCAGCAGTTTTGCCGGCGTCTCGGCGCAGCAGCTCTTCATGCAGAGCCAACGGGACTGCTTCCCCTACTGACCGGAGTTTGGAGCTCTGGGAAGTCAGAGCCGCTTGTTGCGGACTCAAGAGGGAAGTCAGACCAGAGATTCCCGGGCAGAAGAGCACCATCAGTCTTATCGCTGCTATTTAGGCTGCCACAGTGGGTTGCTCGGATCCCAGCACTGGGAATCAATAAGTTGGACGTCGACTCAGAAACCTAATTAGAAAGGCAGTTCATCTACAGTGAAGGGAAAAAAACAGCCTAAGAAGGCCGAGTATACTCAAAATCAGAACCCATCAGCAACGGAACAAGCCCTGATGGAAAAGGACTCATCAGTAACGGAACAAGCCCTGACGGAAAAGGACTCATCAGCAGCAGAACAAGCCCTGATGGAAAAGGACTGTGTTCCATTATCTGAAGTAGGCTTTAAAAGGTGGATGATAAGAAACTTCTGGGAGTTAAAGGAACTTGTTCTAACCCAATGTAAAGAAACTAAGAACTTGGAAAAAAGGTTAGATGAAATGTTGAAAAGAATAGACAATATAGAGAGGAATACAAATGAACTTACGGAGTTGAAAAATACAACACGAGAACTTAGTGAAATATGTACAAGCTTAAACAGCCGAATGGATCAAGCAGAAGAAAGGGTATCAGAGGTCGAAGATCAACTTAATGAAACAAAACGACAAGACAAGAATAGAGAAAAAAGGATAAAAAGGAATGAGCAAAGTCTCCAAGCAATATGGGACTATGTGAAAAGACCTAATATACGCTTGATTGGTGTACCTGAATGTGACAGAGAGAATCAATTCAAGCTGGAAAATACTCTCCAGGACATTATCCAGGAAAATTTTCCTAATTTAGCAAAGCAGAACACTATTCAACCCCAGGCAATACAGAGAACACCACAAAGATATTCCTCAAGAAGACCAACCCCAAGGCACATAATCGTTAGATTCACCAAGATCGAAACGAAGGAGAAAATATTAAGGGCAGCCAGAGAGAAAGATCAGGTTACCCATAAAGGTAAGCCTATTAGGCTTACAGCAGATCTCTCAACAGAAACCCTACAAGCTAGAAGAGAGTGGGGGCCAATATTCAATATACTTAATCAACAGAACTTTCAGCCCAGAATTTCATATCCTGCCAATTTAAGCTTTACATTTGAAGGAAAAATAAAATCTTTTAGGAACAAGCAAGTACTCAGAGAGTTTATTACCACCAGGCCTGCTTTACAAGAACTTCTAAAAAGCATTATACACAGAAAGGAACAACCAGTATGACCCTTTCTAAAAATACACCAAAAAGTAAAGAGCATTAACATAAAGAAGAATTTTTATCAACGAAAGGACAAAATAGCCAGTTAATATCAAATGGCAGCAACCCTAAATTTAAATCGACCGAATCTCCCAATAAAAGATACAGACAAAATCTAACGGTATATCCAAAGATATACATAGACTCAAAATAAAGGGTTGGGAAAAAAAAAAACAAAAAAAACAAAAAACGTACCAACCAAATGGAGAGCAAAAATAAATAAATAAAAAGCAGGAGTTGCAATTTTCACATTTGACAAAATAGATTTCAAAGCTACAAGAATACAAGGGTAAAAGGATTAATGTAATAATAAGAGATCTTAACACCCAGATACATAAGACCCATAATGAGATTTAGATTCAACGAGACAGAAAATTGATAACGATATCCGGGACTGAAACTAAGATCCAGAACAAATAAACTCAATAGAGCTCTCCATTTTAAACACACAAAATATACATTATCCACAAAATCTAACGATATATCTAAAGATATACAAAGACTCAAAACAAGGGGATGGAAAAAAACTCACCAACCAAATGGAGAGCAAAAATAAATAAATAAAAAGCAGGAGTTGCAATTCTCACACTTAATAAAATAGATTTCAAAGCTACAAGGATGCAAGGGTAAAAGGATTAACGTAACAATAAGAGATCTTAACACCCAGATAAATAAGACACATAATGAGATTTAGATTCAATGAGACAACAAATTGATAACGATATCCAGGACTTGAACTCAGAGCCAGAACAAATAAACACAATAGAGCTCTCCATTTTAAACACATAAAATATGCATTAACCACTTTAAACACTCAAAATATTGATCGGCCATTATTGAAACCCATTTTAGGAATGAAGTAATATTCCTTTTTCCCTCTTTTTCTTTTTTTCCCCTTCTTTTTCTCTTTTTCCCTCTTAAAAAAAAAAAATCTTTCCTTTGCAAAAAAAAAAAAAAAAGAGAAGTCAGTGTATTTTTTCTGATGATTTTCTAACAGCTTCATTAGCTTATTTTGTTGTAGGAACACAGTATATAATAATGCAGCACAAATGAAATAGGTTTTAATAGACTATTTATGTTATCAGGAAGGCTTCCAGTCAATGGTGGGTTATTAGTAGCTAAGATGGGGAAATTAAAAGTTATACTCGGATTTTCAATTGCACAGAAATTAGAGTCCCTAACCTCCACATTATTCATGGGTCAACTATATTTATTTACTAAATACAAACAATTTATTATAAAAATGAACCAGAAGATCCCTATGTATAACAAGTTCAATTTGCTATAATGTGACTATAGAGAAAACATACAACATACTAACTTGACAGTCTTTTTTCTTATTTATGCAAAAAACATTATACAGAAGCTTATGGGATTGTAATTAAGTAAATGATTTTTTTTCAGAGAATACTGTTTCAGATTATAGACACAACTACCTTCTTAAATAACTCTGAATTCCAAACTAAAGAAGTTAAATTTTGAAAATTATTTTACATAGATGTATGTACATATATATACACTTGCAGTTTACACATATTTTTAAACTGGTCTCTTTCCATTAAAACTACCTTAATCTTACATCTGTCTTTTTTATCAAGAGTAGGACCAACAAGATAAGTGAGAAATTTACTGTAAGACAATGCAAGTGTGACTTGCATCCAAGTATCTTCTTTTTATGTTCCAAAATTTGGTGTCCAATTCTATGTATAAAAAAGTAATAAATAAAATTGCTATTTTAATACTAACATAAAAAATATTTACCAAACATAGTAAATTCTTAAACCATTTCAGGCAGTATCAGCGCTAATACCAGAACTTTAATTTCTGTCCCATACACTTCAAAATTTTAAGCTTTACAACTTTATTAACTTTATAATTAAAGAAAAAAAAGGGAAGTACTCATGAATGGAGGGGGCACAGCTCAGTAAATTAACTATGCCTAGCTGGACATCGCGCAAAGCGTCCTGCACTCAGAACGAGTCCTTGCTCTGTAACCAACAGGTATTTGTGTTCAGACAAGCTGCTTCTGTTAGGCTCCATGGTTTCTTCTATAAAATAAGGATTTTGTTGCCTTACCTCACTAGGTTGTTAGGAAGATGTAACGAGATTACATGCTTCAATGTTCAGAGAAACAGTAAAGCAATGGAATAATTTATTCTTGAACTTCATTGCTGAAACTATTTTGGAGTCCCAAATAAAGCTTGATGTGTGTTTTTCCATAGGTTCTAATATTTGAATGTTGCAGTTTTCATAAAATGTTCTTAAGTGCTAATTTTATTAGTTGTATTTATTGTGGCTTGTAAATCAGGGCATTTTAGGTAATTCATAACTTATAACTAAATTTATATATAAATGTATTATCATTAAAATAAATAACATGATTGTCCCCTATTACTGAGCTCATCGATCACACCAAGAGCAGAAAATTAACAGATGTCAAAACCTGGTTTGGACAACCACCACTCCTTCTCTACCTCCTCAGACTCTGAGCCAGCACGTCTGTCCCAGGATGCTGGATCTCCGTGGTCCTCTCCAACTAACCGACAAGAAAAAAACCCTGCTTTTCTTGTTTCTCAGGGTTCTGAAGGAAATGCAAGTTGACATTTTCCCATTTCCAAGACATGTACTAATAACATCCCATAGGCTACTCAGCTCTGTTCTCATTTCATGATCACCACATGTCAACAGTTTTATAGTGATGATCACATTTTCAGTATCAGGCATCTCCCATTTTGCTTTCACTCACACTGCTTCCTTGGAGCTGGTCAGAAAATACTGAAATGACCTTGCAGGGTCAAAGCAACAGATGGCATGCTTTATGAATCTGCGCGCCATCCTTAGGCAGCAGCCACGCTTCTGCTCACCTGCTCTGTACTGACCCAAGTTTAAAGCATATGCTGCTGAAGCCCTGTTTACACATGGATACTCATGAGTCACAGATGCTCTGTTATACCCAAATCACCTGCTTGAGATTCCGAGAATTTTACTGAGTGGCTTCCTGTGAGGCAGAACTTTAAAATATTTTGAAAACTTGAGGTAGACATGCAAGTCGCCTGGGAGGTGGTTATTCTTGTAGAAATGGATTACTTGAGGGGCCAACTGCAGGTTGGTTCCCACTGCTCCGTGGAAAGACAACATGGAACCTTCTGCTGTCTAACCAAAGCTGCTGCACAGGATATAAAAATCCTCAAGATTCAAATCTGACAGCAAAAGGGAAAGGGACTCTAACCTCTTCCTGCAGCATTATTTGAACATCTCTGACTGGTGGGAACGATCTCAAATAGTATTTGTTAGAGGAAAGACCAACAGGTGTCTCAAAGGATAACTCACCATGAAGGTCCAGGCTAAGTCTAGCTAAGATGTGGGCTCCAAACAATGTTTTTAGTGTAGGGGAGGCATCAACTTGCTGACTATTTGTGTGGGTAAAGCTAGGAGGCCTGGCTCCCAGAGCAGGGTGCTGGGAACAATGGCTGAGCATAAGTCCATAAACTAATAAACACAGCGGCTTTGAACTCTATGTATGAATCACCATGAAAACTCAGGGCCTGAATCAGTGAGTGCGTCCTGGTGGCAAAGGACAATCACTATCAGACTGCAGGACCAGTTACAATGGCAGCAATACAGCAAGTGCATCCGTGGAAACAACAGAATAATTAGAATGGCCTTTTCCCCCGCTTCTGACTTGTAAAGAAAGACTGCCTTCCTTCGACTTAGAAAACACCTTAGGTTCTTGGAAAAGTCAAAGGAGGAAGATACAGGAGATAGTCCCAGGTGACAATAAAACATTTTCTGCTAAACTGAACATTTCAAGACCCAATAATTCATTAGAAAAGTCAGGCTAGGCATGGTGGCTAGCAGTTTGAGAGGCTGAGGCAGGAGGATTACTTATGCTCAGGAGTTCAAGACCAGCCTAGGCAACATAGTGAGACCTTGCCTCTACCAAAAAAAAAAAAGAAAAAGAAAAAACCAGTCAAAGATGTGGCTCTATTTTTATCTGATGCATGGGGATTATCCTTAGAACAAAATGAACCACACTGAGATCCCCAGGGATAAAGGCCTTAAAGTCCTGAAAGAATCTCATTCCACTACCTAACCCTACCTTCCGCTTGATTTCCAGCTCAAAAGTGGACTAACTCTTGCTGTTCAAACTACCTGAACCAAACTATGAACTCTCACCTAATGTATAATATTCAATGTTTGCAATTATTTTAAACATCAATTTAGTATTAACTGGCCTTTTAATACAAACACCTTGTCAAACCACGAAATACAGCATACTCTTCTGCATCTCATACACACGTATCTCGAGTAAAGACATTAATATTTTGCTGAAGAAAAATCCTGACAATACCTGATAAGCCATAATGTACAGGAAGCATGAGGGCTATTCTGAAATAACAAATAACTCCATTCAAGAACCTTAATAGCGTCACTACTCAACAGCCAGTCTGATACACTTGATCAGTTTAACATCCTGCCTGTCAGTGTAGACATTATAGCCACTTCCATGTACAAGCTTGTGTCTACAAGCATCTTGGGTGCTCAAGTGTTCATCTTTGTAAATTATCACCGAGGCTAAAAGGGACAACAGGGAAGTCTCGTTCCACTGGGGTATGACATAATACAAGTTGCTAACTTATAGTCCCTTGATGGCCAAGAAACTGTGCTGAGGTCATTTATCTAAAGTAGGCAAAGATTTAAATCAAGATTTCCCCATTGCTTTCCTAGTCTGAAATACTGTAATTCATATCAGCTAGGAGTCAGATAAGAGCCATCTACAGCCTGAAAACAATAAATAATAATAATAACAATGGCAATACTAGTCATAAACTAAAAGCCCACACTTCAAAATTTAATAGAATACAAAAACCTTTAGCTAATATAAGATTACAAGACCAAAAACATCAGATTACAAATAGCAAACACTCTGTAGAGAAAATGAATCCTACTCTAGGTTCATGTTGCTTAGTCCAATATTTGCTTTTCTACCTGATTATTGGTTTGATATTTTTCACAATATGCTAATAATTATGTTAATTTTATTAATTTCTGACGAGTGACTCCACTCTAGAACACTCAGGTTTTTATTTTAAACAAGAACCACTGTACTATCTCAGCCTATCAACAGCATGCACATCTGCTTGGGTTTTCACTAAAAATTCCACCATTTGCTGTCTCTTGTAAATTATAGCAAATAAAAGTGTGTTTCCATCCTATAAAACACACATTTATAAAACAGTAAAAAAAAAATTCACAAAATTACAAGTTTCTCAAATGAACTAAAAATCTTCTCTAAGATGTTTGAACTTCAACATACAATATAGAAAGGAAGTGAATGAAACGCAGTCCCGTCCTTCTCACTCCTCTGTGCTTTCTGATGTGCTGCTCTCGGCCTCCCCACATTCACTGTGGTCATCCCCAGAACTCCCTTCAAACATACCAGTCCCAAGAATCCCTGCTGTGATCACAGCACTTAGCATGGTACATGGTAATCACTTCACTGCTTCCCACTGAAACCAAGAGCTTCTTGAGGGCGAGGCCTGTATCTTTTACCTCTACAGCCCTCAAAACCTAAAACATAGTAGCAAGTATTTTAAGTTTTTTACATAATTAATGATCTAAATTATTATCTCTAGAGCAGTGTTTCTTAAACTATATTCCAAAGAATATTTGCTTGTTGTACCCCAAGAGAAAGACTCCATGACAATCTACATATAAGAAGTATCACAAAACCGTATTTTTTTTTTTTTTTTTGAGACGGAGTTTTGCTGTTGTTACCCAGGCTGGAGTGCAATGGCGCGATCTCGGCTCACCACAACCTCCGCCTCCTGGGTTCAGGCAATTCTCCTGCCTCAGCCTCCTGAGTAGCTGGGATTACAGGCACGCGCCGCCGTGACCAGCTAGTTATTGTATTTTTAGTAGAGACAGGGTTTCACCTTGTTGACCAGGACGGTCTCGATCTCTTGACCTTGTGATCCACCCGCCTTGGCCTCCCAAAGTGCTGGGATTACAGGCATGAGCCACCGCGCCCGGCCACAAAACTGTATTTTATATCCAATAATCAAGAAATCTCTTGAACTTTATCTAATACCCATTTGGCAATACTTTTTGTGGCAAATATTAACATTTAAGGAATTAAGAGTTTCAGAGACACAGTTTCCAGAGCTTCCTGATACAGTTGGAGGTTTCCTCTGGGTGCTCCAAACTTGCGTGATTCATTTCTATCAATGATCTTAGGGTCCCAGATGCCAATGTCAGGCCCTCCTGCTCCAAATGGGTCACTAAGGAAATGAGCTCTGAATTGAGTGATTGGCTTCCAATGTACATACTTTCCATATTATTAAACAGTCTGTGAGTTTCTTTTAATACAAGAGAACAGGTTTTTATCTTAACTGTTATAAAGCTCAGTATGTTCTGTATGAGAGAGAGGGTTAAAGAGTTTAAAAATAAATATTAAAAAAACCAGAGCTCAGTAAGAAACTCTATTCTCAATTGTAATGGTAATGCTGGGACCCTAATGCAACTCTACATTTTAAATCCATTTTTACTGGTTTCCATGTAAACGGCTATTTAAAATTATTTTTTATTTTAGGCTAAATATAAAGCAAATACAAATATAATGGCTTATCAATGGCTTATAAAGAAATAACGATTCATGATGTTATTTCTAGCATAATGAAAGTTGGTAAGTCACTTGCATTTTTAAGGAAGATTGCTGAGGAGAAAGATATAATGCCTGCAGAATTCCTAAACTATCCAGCTATAACCAGGAATAACCTGAGAAAAAACTTCTAGGCATTCGTATTGGGAGATGCTTATTTGTGGTATAAAGAAAAAAGTTTTTAAATTATAAAATTCAACCCCATAACTGAGGGATGTATATAATCTATAGACTATATGTTATAAACAAATGCACACTGACTTAAAAGCCTTGAAATCCTTATCAAAATCAACTACAACGTAAGAGTTGTAAACTCAAATACCAGGACAAGGCAGGTGAGCTGAGTAAGGGAAGTACTGATGCGGGCACAGTGGCAACTGGAGAACATAGGCCTTTTATAAAGGCGCAAACTCTGCACAGCAGGCCACCGGCGATAGAAACCCAGGGGACACCATATTTGACTTTTCAGGACAAGTCTGAAGTCCGGATTTCTGCATAAGTCTTGTAAATTGTACATGCTGACTCAATGTATAGAGGCAAACAAATCTGTGCACATTTAGAATATAGCCCTTTTGTTTTTATATCTGCTATGAATGTGTAACTAAATGGTTGTGTATAATCCAAGTATTTGCATGTAAAATATTTTCTTTAGTATCGTTTTACCAATCAGGCCCTCATATTTAATAAAAATTGCTATTAAGACTCATAATACTCGCTTTAATATTTTTCCAACATGTATTCATTTACAATCTATTGGTATGTAATTTTCCCAGACTGTTAGCCAAATAGAATGTTTATATGAGTGCCAAAACTAAGTTAGCCAAATAGAATGTTTATATGAGTGCCAAAACTAAATTATTAATCTATGGAAATTCTTTTAATCAAAAGGATTTTGATGTTTATCAAATTTATATCAGCTTCATGGATTTCAGTGTGTAAAGCTGACATCCTGGTTATGCTAAAGATCTATAAACTTAACAGACATACTGAGACAGTTCACAATACAACTTCAACTAAAAAACATTTAGGATTAGCTGTTTTAATTGAGAAAACCCAACTTGTAATGAGTATCTGTTGACACAGAATCACCTGTATGGTGACAAAGGGACATGAAATCGTTAAAGAGTCAGCCTCTTCTCATTGAAAGATTACTTATCAGCAAACTTTTAAAGACTCTGAATGGCAGTGAATGACTAATGGTGGGGGAAAAAAGGTGTTATTCTGTAAGCCAAGAGATACTGCCAGTAATGTTCCCTTTCTCTTCCCAGTCACAGACAGACAGCCGAGTCAGGCCAATCTTACTGAAAAGGAGAACTGTGAAGAACGTAGCACCGAGCAAATGCCAACTCTTCTAGAGATTTTTTACATTTTTTTGAGATACAGAAATGTATATATTGCACTTATCTATTCCGGGGTTCTTAAACAGGACTGTATTGAAACCTCGAGGTGTTTTGTTGTTGGTGGAGGTGGTTCTTGTTTTTGTTTTTTTGCTGTTACTGTGGTTAGAGATAAGAGTCTCACTGTGTTGCTCAAGCTGGACTCCAACTCTTAGGCTCAGGCTGGGACTAAAGGAACATGCCACTGTGCCCAGCTTCAAGAAAACATTTTAAAACATACACATTCAAGCCTTACTAGATCTATTACATCAAAAGCTTCATGGGAAAGCCCAAAACTTGAGATTTTTAACAAAATCTGCTCAGGTCACTATAAAGCACAATTCTGAGAATTAGTGCAGCAGGCAGTCACTTCAGTCTCATCCCTCACCCACATGCTACTTCCCTTTATCAGCTGGAGATGTGGCCACAAAAAGAAAAGAATAACAGATATAGTCATGTATTAAATCTACACTTAATTTTCATGGGTATGAGTAGAACAGGGACAAATAAACTCAAAACCCAACTTTATTTTGCTATTAATAAGCTCCTTATCTCCCACCTAAGAGGGAAGTAGACTCTTAGATCTAAGTGGCTGTTTCTGCCTGGATGGGTAATAAGTCAGTTAATAATTTGTTTCATCATCTGCTGAAATGTTTCTCATTTCGTCACCACGTATTCACTGCCTATATGGTTTCCTCAGAGTCCGCCTAAAATTAATCTCTAGGCAAGTTTCAACTCACTCTCTTTTTCCAATCAAAATTTATTGGCCCCAAAGCTAAAAAGCACCTTGCCTCAACACATACACTGGAAGAACACCACACTAAAAAAAGAAACCTCTTCTTGGCATTTTCCCTTATTACCTGATTTCCAAGTGACCTGCGTACTCCTGATGGCTCTCCTTTCCCTCCCCGTTTCTCCCTCTTAAGCCTCCCCACTGAGACACGATACAGCAGGGTTTTAGAACACTGTCAGCAGCAGCAAGATGTCCATTTATTCTAAGTTGCTGTAGTTTTGTTTGAGTTTTAAGATAAAGCCTATTTTCAGGGCATATTTTCTTTCCTGGGTTGTTTTACATTAATTAGGAAAAAAAAACCCTGCATTTAAAAAAAATGGAAAAGGTTTTACCTTTAAGAAATTCACAAATATTTTCCAAAGTGTATTTTAAAAAGCTGTGCCGTGTTATGGCGCCTTTCAAGGTATCACTATTTAAAATACAACTTTAGACAATTACGTTATTTCAAAATAACGATTTGCATTCAGCGAGTGCTTGAGCTTCCAAATACAAAAAACTGACCCTCACCCAAGTCAAGGTTAAAGCAAATATTTTGAACAGAAAGTTGATTGATCTACACCTTGTCCATTGCTTCAATATTTGCATCACAAGAAAGCAGCTTTTCTGCCAGTAACATACTCCCATTATACTCTGCATAACGGAGGGCAGTGATGCCAGGGATACCCTAAGGTGTGGGTTGGTGCCACGTTTCAGCAGAAAGATGGCCCAAGTCTCTTCCTGGCAATGGACAGCCTGTCCACATTAGAGCAAGAAATAGATTGTAAATTCTAAGAATTCAAAATACACATTCCACAGGTTTCACCAACTGGTTATATTTAAATAAGATAAATTTATTTTAATTATATATATAGATATAAAAATCAAACCCATGTCATGCTGAAAGAGTTGGCTACTATATACCTCTATTAAAGGTGTTCTGTTCTGTTTGTCACGAATGTCAACCGGGCATTTTCTGTTCACCAGGAGAGTGACCACCTCCACACAGCCACTGGCACAGCCCAAATGTGGAGCAGTAGTACAAGAGTAAGAGGACCTTTTAGGAAAGTGTAGTGCAATGTCTCAAAACATACAGTCATTCATGTAATTGTAAACACTGAATAGCGTGTTTTTCCTCTTCCTTATTTTTCTTGAATAAAGTACAATATGTATCAGCTCTTATTGCTCACTACGTTAATGAAAACAGCAGCCTATTTGAATAGAAAGAGCTCAGTCTTTGGATTCTGTTCGCCTAGAGTTTCAGTCATACTTTAAACTCCGTCAATTACCAGCTATTACTTAGCCTTTCTGTGCCTCAACTTCATTAATAAAAACAACAATAATAGCTATCTCATGGGACATCATGATGCTTAAATGAGAAACTGTGTGAAGTATTTAAAATAGTTCCTCCAGCAACAACTGAAAATTGTTAGATTTTTGTTCTTTGAGACAAGGCCTCACTCTTGCCCAGGCGGGAGTGCAATGGCATAATCATCCCTCACTGTAGCATGGAACTCCTGGACTCGAGCAGTCCTCCATCCCCAGCCTCCTGAGTAGCTGGGACTACAGATGTGCACCAGCATGCCCAGCTACTAATTTAAAATTTTATGTAGAGTAAGAATCTCATTTTGTTGTTCAGGCTGGTCTCAAACTCCTGGCATCAAGCAATCCTCCCACCTCAGCCTCCCAGAGTTCTGGGATTATTTCTCTTATACTCCTAAATGAAAAAATTTTAATTAAGTAAAACAATACAATTATACCTACTTTGTAGGAGACTTTTTACAGAGTAGGTCACATTTTAACGCCCCTGATATTTGAATGCCACTTATAATTCATGACAACTATAATTGGTAGCATTTTAAAAATTATTGACATATATAATAATGGGGCATCATACAATCCATGGGTCTTTAAGTAGCATATGGTATACTCAGCAGGTCTAGGGCAGTTCTAGGGATATAACTGGCACTTAAATACATTTCAGTTCTTAAAGGTACTATGGGAAAAGAACACTGAAATAACAGTAACACGTTTTTTAAACAAATTAATTTTTTGACTTTTCAAACAACTTGAAGCCAAAGGAAATTCATGATTCAAATGAATAGGTGTGGATCATTTTATTCAATACTTATTTTTAGAGAATATACGCAAACCAGACTTTCCAGTGGTTAATATTGGTGTTTAAGACTGATAAACATTTGCAAGGGCAGTTAAAGGTTATCTTCTACTATTTTCTAATTTCAGAAATTCTTCTGTTTGAAAGATGGGATATAAAGTTTAAATGAGATTAAGTCTTAATATCCCCATTTCAAATCTCTCAGCTTGTGCAGACAGGGCAGTAAACACAAAGTTTTTAAGGAAGGGTCCTGAGAGATAGCAGAATACGTCTGCCACATAATAGGTACTCAGGTTATGTTTGATGAGTAAATGGAATGAAAGAATGGAGAAATACAGATGGGGAGTTCAATATTTTTAAATAAACTCCTATAAAGTAGTATTTTTGCATTAGTAATCATTTATATTTATTTTCAAAGAATATAAGTAAAATGAAATGATTAATCTATCATTGTTTGCATATATGAGATAATTCTACATGTAAGAAAAATACATGTACATAATATACATAAAATCTGGAGACAGATAAAATATTCCCTTTTTATTCTGAGGAGGCTAAACGTTCAAAGATAACACAATAATAATAATGATGATGATAAATAGAAAGTGAGAGATTATTTTTATCTGGGGTAAGATTCATATTCCTCTTCCCAAGAATTATTCCTTTAATAATAAACTTTTACTACAAGTGTTGTACATGCTCACCGCAGCAATCACAGATAAGAACTTCACTTAAAATGCAAATGCCCGGGAATTAGAAATGTTACCATGTTGTGTACACATTTTTTGTTAATACAAGACCATAGTGTGTTTTGTGTATGTATAACCAAACTGATTCTTTTTTCCTTGCCGGCTATAGCAAAATCCATCTTCACACATCAGCATATCACTTTTGTATCTATTGTCACATATTATTCCATCCTATGGCTGCAAAGAAATGTATTTATAGAATTCATTCTATCTGTTCTTTGTAAAATAAGTGCTGCAAAAAACAAAGTGCATGTATCTCTACTTCCTACGGCTATTTTAGTAAAATGGAATTGATGATAATGAGTATATACATTCTTTAAATGTAGTATTTACTACATTTAAACTGTCTATTTAAAAAGTCATCAGCAACTTAAACTTCAAGCAACAGTACAAAACATCCTTACACATATTGTGGACAGAAAAGTCATTCCTCTTTTAATTTAAATTCTTATACCAGAAACGCAAAGGATTTTTTCCTATGTACATAAGTAGCCTGTAAATATGCAAAAAAGTTCTTTGACCACTTTTATTAGAGTTTTTATTTGATTTGAAAGAATTTCCTATAAAATGAAGATGCACTTTTCATCTAATGTGTATATATGTAACTTTCCATCTAATGTGTATATAACTGATATACATTATATATGTAATATATGTTATACATACTAGTATATATATCACATGATATATAATAATGAATTCCCTGTAAAATGAAAACACACTTCTCATCTGAATATATATAATATAGTAAATCCTTTTCAAGTACGTTTCCTTTAATTTCTCATTTTTCCTGACACCGGCAGTTTTTAGTTTGCTAAATCAGCCTTCAGAATGCCTGCCTCTGTCAACATAAAATACACCTGCAGAATAAGCATTTGTGTTTTCTTCTGATATTTTTCTCACTTGCATATATAAAAGTTTCAATCTGAGTTCCATCAGGCACTCACGTTTGTGATATAAAATTTCATTAGTTTTCTTCAAAGGGCAGGCATTTTTTCATTAATAATTCGTCCTTTCCTATTTATACCTATTAGCGTTATCAATCCTTATATATATCTTATATCATTTCAGTGTTTTTGGATTTCCTATTCTGTTTCATGCATTTATCTGTATTTTCAGCTGTTAGCAAACAATTATAGAAATTAAAAGCACATTTTAATATCTAAGAAGCCAGTATTTTTTCAGTCCATTATAATATTATTTAAAATGTCATCACAATAATAAAAAACAGCAGGTGTCATGCAAAAATGTTAAAACCTTGTTATTTTCATTCAGTTTATGTAAAATTGATAAACACAGAAAGAGCTCACATTTCGAGAAAAATGTGTCTTCTTATTCAAGAACACAAAACCCACCTCCCACTTCCAAGTTTCCCCCTAAGACCCTTCGTAAAGAAGCGATCTACGTAAAAAGGGCGGTTTTACCTGAGAAAGTTTCGCCTGCTGAAAATGGTTCCCGGTAGTTTTGACAGCGGAATGAGCTCACTCAGTGGGGACCTGCAATGCATAAAACACCACGTTTTAAACGTGAACGTTAAAAACAACAACGCTGTGAGTTAATCACTCACCTGCTCCACCAAGTGCTCCAGCTGCGGAATCAGGAGGGCTAAAGCAGCTGAGGCTCATTTGGCTCCGCTGCTCCGAGCGTGCCCGGCGCCCTCCAAGGCCCCGTCCCGGGGGGAAGCCGGGCCTAGGAAACCCCCCCAACCGGGCTGAGCCCCGCTACCTGCGCGGCTTGTCCCGGACGTCCAGTTCTCTCCTCTCCTGCGCGCCAGGCAGCTCCTCCTCCCCGGCGTCGCTCCTGACAGCCGCCCTGTGGATCTTCCGCGGTTCCGCGTCCCGGATTCGGTGCAGACGGGGTCCATGGAGCCCAGGACCTGAGGTTCTGCTCTGCCTTGGCCCCTGGCTCCGAAGCCGAGGAACCTCTTCAAGGCGGTGACTTCTCAGATCCCCAACAACCAGCTCCTGAGCCGCGGCTTCTCCCACCCCCACCTGACGCCAACCCCCAGTCTGCGAGCCCTAGACTGATTTCTAGCCCCCAATCCACGGTCCAGCTGGGTCGACCACAGCCTTCAGCAGCAACGCTCTCAGCCTCCGACCTCTCAGACCGAGCGAGCCCGGCGCAGTCCTTAGGCGCGCGCCTGCGCCTGCGCCTGCGCCTGCGCCTGCGCCTGCGCCTGCGCCTGCGCCTGCGCCTGCGCCTGCGCCTGCGCCTGCGCCTGCGCCTGCGCCTGCGCCTGCGCCTGCGCCTGCGCCTGCGCCTGCGCCTGCGCCTGCGCCTGCGCCTGCGCCTGCGCCTGCGCCTGCGCCTGCGCCTGCGCCTGCGCCTGCGCCTGCGCCTGCGCCTGCGCCTGCGCCTGCGCCTGCGCCTGCGCCTGCGCCTGCGCCTGCGCCTGCGCCTGCGCCTGCGCCTGCGCCTGCGCCTGCGCCTGCGCCTGCGCCTGCGCCTGCGCCTGCGCCTGCGCCTGCGCCTGCGCCTGCGCCTGCGCCGCGGCGGCCGCCCGAAAGCTGCTCTCAGACACGCGCAGGCAGGTGGGGCTGCAGCTCGGGACAGGCGTCGCTCGGCTCCGGGTTCTGCTGGGCTCGCCCGGGCTGTCGGAGGACCACAGGCGCAGGATCGCAGGCGCATTGTATATCACAAACACCAGTTCCTGATGGAACGTTATCAGTCCTTACATATATGTCATAATGGAGGAGGCGGAGGCCTGTCTGACCCTGCGGCCGCCCCAGTCCTCAAAGGGAGATCGGCTCTGGCGTGGGCACTCCGCGGTACTTGCCTGGCTTCGGCGCTGAGACTCGCCCCCGGGTCTGCCTAGCAGGTGTCAGGGAGCGGGAGACACATGGAAAGTCAGGGGTTGCTCCTTCCCCCACCGGCCCCCACTGCTGCCCATGCCGGGTGCGCAGTTTGCAGGTGCAGCTCTGGTACTGGCGCGGGATGGCGGAGCTTCCCTTGGGTGGCGTCAGGGTTACGGATCGCACAGCCCATTTGACCTGAGGGTCCGTTCCTCTTGGACACCTCTCCGGATCCTGGGCCCCTGCGCTGGGCGCTCTGCATCCACACCGATGAGACGGAGCGGCTGCTGGCGGAGTGGACTGCCTGACTTTGTCACCAGGTGCCCAGCCTCAGAATTCCTGCTACTGGGGGCGTGGGCCTGGTATGGGGTGTCCAGCCACTTGCTGCTACCGTGCCACGTCTAGGCTGCAGGGGTGAGTCGGGCGCCAGCGGTGGACTGGGGGCCGGGTACCTGATGTCCTCAGGCTCAAGTGCATCGCCTGCCCACCTGAGGGCCTGCTCTGCCTTGGCCTCCTCCAAGAGCGCAGGGGCCACCAGGCAGCAATTTAGGAATGCTTAAATTGAATCAAATATTCTTTCTCTCTCTCTGAGAAATTAGTGGTGATTTTGTTTTGTTGTGTGTTGTAGACTCAGCTACAGCACAAAACAAAGGTGATGCAGAGGTGAAGGTCCACAGCCGGTTCCTCTGTTGATTACCTCCAGACACAAATGTTCAACATAACTGCTTTGTCACTTTCACCTCAACACTTACATATGCCTACAGATCTGCTCAATCACAACTGTTGGATTTAGAGTTATTTAATACACAATTATTTCATAATAATTTAATGCCCAAGCTATTTTTAATAGTTCGCCATCTCTGCAATCCTGCACTACTCATTTTTTCTTTGTTTATAAAACCATTGCTATAGTAAGATCAAAATCACAAAACTCACATTTCATTGGGTTAAAAAACATTAAAACATATTATACATAAAAGATGATAAAATATATTTGTTTCATCTTAAAAATTATGGGTTTGCAAAACCTTTATATGGTTAGCTACATTCCTGTGATTCTCTGTGACCCCTCAAATCTTACGTCCTCACATTTCAAACCAACAGTCCCACAAGTCTTATTTCAGCATTAACTCAAAGGTGCACAGTCCATTGACTCATCTGTGAAAAGGCAAGTCCCTTCCACCTATGAAGCTGTAAAATCAAAAGCAAGCTAGTTACTTCCTTGACACAATGGGAATACAGGCATTCTGAAAACACAGGTGTTCCAAATGTGGGAAATAAAGGTGTTACAGGTCCCACCCAAGACAGAAATCCAATAGGGCAGTCAAATTATAAAGTTCCAAAAAAATCTCCTTTGACTCCAGGTCTCTAACCCTAAGCCTAACCCTAACCCTAAAACTAACCCTAACACTGACCCTAACCCTGACCCTCTAACCCAAACCCCTAAACCCTAACCTTAAACATAGTCCTATCCCTAACCCTAACTTGCTATAGGCCTAACTCTAACCCTAATTTTAGCCCTAATCCTAACTCTAACCCTCACACTAACCCTAACCCTAAACCCAACCCTGACACCTAACTCTAAACCAACCCCAACCCTATTTCTAAACCTAACCCTAAAACCCTAATCCTTACACTAACCACTGCCCTAAACCCTAATCCTAATTCCTACTCTAAACTGTAAACCTTAACACTAACCTTAATCCTAATCCCTAACCGTATTCCAATTACCCTTAACTCTAAATCTAACCCAAGCTTAACACTTAATCATGAACCCTAATGTGACTTTTACCCACTCTAATCCTTACCTTAAGCTAAACCTACTCTAACTTGTATCTAACCCTAATCCAAAAATCTCACTAAAACTTTCATCCTAACCCTTCGCTGTCATTCTGACCTGTCAACCCAACCCTATTAGCCTAATCTCTACTATGGAGCTCTCAGCGACCAACCTGAACCGCCTATCTTAGAGCCCTTAAACCATCATCTTTAACTGGTAAACTCAGCCTGTAAAGCCCTATGTCCTGATTGTGTAATACCCTTACACACTAACTCTGTAAAAACCGCAATCTGTACCCAATCCCACCCTGACCCATCCCACACAGTGTCACGCCATTTCAAGGACTGAAATCTACAGATCTATAACCTCAGAAATGCAGACATAGTAATCCTCAACAAAATAATAGTAAAGTTAAACCAAGAGCATTTGGAAAGGATCAAACACCGTGAACATGATTTCTTTATCCCAGAAAATCAACACTGGTTCCATACACTAACGCCATCCATGTAGCACACTGTATTACTAGGATGAATGGAAAACACTCCATAATTCTCTCAACTGATGCAGAAAGGGCTTCCGACAAAGTTCAACACAATGTCACGAGAAAAAACACTCACAAACCTAGAAATGATAAAAAACACTCACAAACCTAGAAACGATAAAAAACACTCACTAATGTAGAAACGATAAAAAACACTCACAAACCTAGAAACGATAAAAAACACTAATGTAGAAACGATAAAAAACACTCACAAACCTAGAAATGATAAAAAACACTAATGTAGAAACGATAAAAAAAACACTCACCAATGTAGAAAGAGAAGGACATTTCTTAAACATGATAAAAAGCAATTTTGTAAAACCAACAGTAAACATACTCAATTGTCATCACTGAAAGGTTCACTCCTAATACAATAATAAGGCAGATACCTACTTTCACTCTTGTATTCATATTGGAAGATACAGGTAGGGCAATTACGCAAGAAATAGGTTGCCAATTAAACCGACTTTCTGAATAAAAACAAAAATGTGAATTGACTTCTCTTAATGCCAGTAAAGTAAAATGAAAGTGAATTACGGTTTGGACATGCCAAAGCAAAAAGGAGGAAGCCGTTAGCCTGGTGTTGCCTGAGCAAACAGAAACCGAATTTGGAGTCATTTAAACTGACTTTAAAACATTAACCAACCAAGCAGTCAATGACAAAAAGCCCAGCTGCCAGCTGGCTGTGTGACTAGGGACGCTGAGGGAACCGTCCCCACAGCAGGCGGTCGCCCAGCTGGAGCCTATGACAAACCTCACTTAGCTGCCACCGCTAAGAGCTCGAAGCCCCAAGCCCAGTTTTCCGTTCTGGTGCTTCAGGTTCACGGATCACTCTGTTGCTCAAATAAACTGTTTAAATTTATTTTGCCTAAAATTCTTCTAACCCCTAAACCCTAACCCCTAACCGGCAACCCCTAATTCTAACCCTAACCCCTAGCCCTAATCCCCACCCTAAACCCTAACCATAAGTCAATGTTGATTATTAAAACTGCCGTGTTGGCAAGGCCGCATGAGTAGCGTGGATTTTACAGTAACCTACTTGGAGTGAGGCCTTGCATTAGCATTACAGGTATTTTCTTTTTCTTTTGAGACAGAGTTTCGCTCTTGTTACTCAGGCTGGAGTGCAATGGCGCGATCTCAGTTCACCGCAACCTCCGCCTCCTGGGTTCAGGCAATTCTCCTGCCTCAGCCTCCCGAGTAGCTGGGATTACAGGCACGCGCCGCCATGCCCAGCTAATTTTTTGTATTTTTAGTAGAGACGGGGTTTCACCATGTGACCAGGATGGTCTCGATCTCTTGACCTCGTGATCCACCCACTTCGGCCTCCCAAAGGTGTTTTCTAAGTGAGCACTGCGGGTGTTGTACTGGTATTTCGGCCGTCATATCTGCCTTAGGGACGCTTTATTTGTGTTCTGAGCCCGCGGTGTGCACCTGGCACTGCAGCCGCCTGGCCTTGGGTGGGGAGAACCTCGGTGCGCAGGATTCAGTCGGGCTTTTGGTGTCGTTTTCCACACCGAGGTCTTCTTAGTCTCTGACCCTAAGCAGTCAGGGCTGCGAACAGGAAGGGTTTACACACTGTGGACCCGCCCAGAGTCGTCCCAAAGCCAGGGTGTGCCCGCAAGGTCTGCTGCGGAGAGCACAGCTCCACCCTGCCGGTGCCGTCCAGGTCTGTACTGAGGACAGCGCAGCTCCGCTCTGCAGACTGCCCTGCACGCCGTGACGCCATCTGAAAAGGCGGGTTTGGGAGCCCCCTGCTGGCGGCTGGGCACTGCAGGGCCCTCTTGCTCACGGTGCTGTGCCCACGCCCTCTTCTGGCAACCAGGACACTGCAGCGTCCTCTTATCCACGGTGTGGTGCCTGCGCTGCTGGGCACTCTTACTCCCGGTGTAGTGGCGGCACGCCCCCTGCTGGCCACTAGGGGCACTGCAAGACCTTCTTGCTCATAGTGTCGGGGCAGCACCCCCGGTGCTGGCAACCAGAGCACTGCACGGTCCCCTTGCTCCCAGTGTGATGGCTGGCGCCCCCTACTGGCCTCCTTCTGCACCACTTAAAGTCAGAGCACCAGTTATTCAGCACCCACAGTTCTGGAAATTCGAACTGAAACGGAGCTATTACTGGAAAGAGCTGATGTCACAGTTCTTGTCTAACTTAGAAGAAATATTTTCACCGAGGCAGTAAAAAGATGGCAGATGACTTCATTGAAGATAAATACAGTGTAAAGAGCTTATTGTTGAAAAAATAGGTAGGCCCCCAAGGGAGGAGTGGGCTGACCATGCAGGAAAACAGCTCGAGAGTCCTGTGCAGGGAATTTAATTTTGAACTTCTTCACATTCCTGCCTGTCTCAACTCTCCACCTGTTTTCTCTGTCTGGTTTTTCTGCTCCTGACTTAGGTCCCCGACTTGCCCCTCTTAGGCTTGTAAGACCTCCTCACTGTTGGTTAAGGCACATGTGCAGTGATCAATCCAAACCTGCTGTTGGGGCTGGCTCCTTCCCACCTCCCAGTAAGGTCCTACAGCAGTCACGTCTGTACCTCCTGTGCCTGCCTATCTCTTTTGAATGTCCTTCTCTGCCCTAATCTATACTTATGGCGCCAGGTTTTTTTTTTTTTTTTGAGATGGAGTTTCGCTGTTGTTACCCAGACTGGAGTGCAATGCCGTGATCTTGGCTCACCGCAACCTCCGCCTTCTGGGTTCAGGCAATTCTCCTGCCTCAGCCTCCTGAGTAGCTGGGACTACAGGCACACGCCACCATGCCCAGCTAATTTTTGTATTTTTAGTAGAGACGGCGTTTCACCTTGTTGACCAGGAGGGTCTCGATCTCTTGACCTCATGATCCACCCACCTCAGCCTCCTAAAGTGCTGGGATTAAAGGCTTGAACCACTGCACCTGGCCGCCAGGTTTCTCTTAAGCATGTCCCCTTTGCCTTTCTTATCAGCATGTAGGTATCAATTTTCTGACATTTTAACTGTAGAGTGAATGATGATTGGGGCACCCAAAGAGGAATTCTAGGGTGTTTCTTTCTGCATAGGTACCTCTTCTTCCTTCTACCCACAAGTGACAGGTGCCCATCCACTCCAGCATTAGAGATGCTACTAATATATCAATTTTTGATGGTCCTTCCAGGTGAGCCTTCCCATCATGTTCGTGTCTAGCTATGTACCTACTCTAACAGAGCCCACTATCCTGTATCTTTCCCAGAAGTAGTGAAGGAACGATTCATTTGAAACCATAGGAAATGAAATGAATGTAGATGAAAACTTTACAACTTATACAAATAATCACTCAAAATCATCCTTACACTAAAAATGCAAAACTATGCAATTTCTAGAAGAAAACGAATAAAAGCAACGTGCCCTTGGGCTCAGTAATGAATTTTTAACAAACAACACAAAGTGTCAATACAGAACAAAGAATTAAGTGGATTTTTTAAATATTAAAAGTGTATATTCTTGAAAAGACCTTGTTAAGAGAATAGAAAGACAAGCCACATATTGAAAGAAAATATTTGCAAAATACAGATCTGAGAAAGAAATTGTATTCAAAAGACAAAAAGAATCTTAAAACTAAGTAGAACAGCCCAATTAAAGATGTACACAAATCTGAACAGACACCTCACCAAAGGATTTAAGAAAAACCAGCCCTTTCAAAAGACTCCACCACTGATACCAACCAACTGCCTGAAGCTGCCTCTCCTTCCTTCCTTCCTTCCTTTCTCTTCCTTCCTTCCTTCCTTCCCTTCTTTCTTTCTTTCTTCTTTTTTTTTTTTTTTTTTTTTTGACGGAGTTTAGCTCTTGTTACCCAGGCTGGAGTGCAATGGCGCGATCTCGGCTCACCGCAACCTCTGCCTCCCGGGTTCAGGCAATTCTCCTGCCTCAGCCTCCCGAGTAGCTGGGATTACAGGCACGTGCCACTGTGCCCAGCTAATTTTTCGTATTTTTAGTAGAGACGGGGTTTCACCTTGTTGACCAGGATGGTCTCAATCTCTTGACCTTGTTATCCACCTGCCTTGGCCTCCCAAAGTGCTGGGATTACAGGCGTGAGCCACCGCGCCCGGCCACTGCCTCTCCTTTCTTGCCGATAAGAGACCACCTATGACAGAGAGGTTCTCGTCAGTATACAGAGGATGCACAGAGCAAGTTTTCATGTCCTCTGCTTCACCTTTTAATGTCAGAGGGCTGAAAACTTCACCCTGGGCTCATGCTAACACTGCCATTTTTTGTACGTGGGACCCATGAAGGAGTAAGAAACTCAACTGCGATTGCACGCCTTTCTCCTTTCATAAATATTCATGACTCCTCCTAGAGCTTATTAAATGTGTGTGTTTGGCCACGCCACTCAGCGTAAATTGCTGTTTCCTTTACCTCTCCCTTGAAGTGTCTCCTTCTGGCTTCTGGCTGGAGTCTACGCTTCCCAGCCTGTTGGAAGGACTACCCTGACGGCTGCAACCCTTTCTCTCACTGGGAAGTAAATCTCTCACTGGGTGCAGTGGTTCATGCCTGTAATCCCAGCAATTTGGGAAGCCAAGGTGGGTGGATCACCTGAGTTCAGGAGTTTGAGACCAGCCTGGCCAACATGGTGAAACCATGTCTCTACTAAAAATACAAAAAATTAGCCAGGCAAGGTGGTGGAAATCTGTAATCCCAGCTAATTGGGAGGCTGAGGCAGGAGAATTGCTTGAACCTGGGAGGTGGAGCTTGCAGTGAGCCAAGATCACACCACTGTACTCCAGCCTTGGCAATAAGAGTGAAACCCCTTCTCAAAAAAATAAATAAATGAAAATAAAAATAAAGAAATCTCTCCTTTCCAAATTTATGAACCTCATCGTTCTTCAGTTGACAGTGTTACAAATTTCAAAAGACCTTCCATACTCTCCCACAGAAGCCCTAGAAATTGTCATTTTGTTAAGTATTTTAGATGCCTGAGAACTTGTAATCAAATGAGCAGAGATGTTGAAATTGTGCTTTACCAGCTATGTAGCTCTAGATCCAATCAAACGGATCTCTAAAATTAACCAAGAGACTATGTATGCCTGATTCATGGCTACAATTTTAGGATGAAACCTATGGGATCTCTATTTGTGTTTTATGCCTATTAATGTATGTTATGTGTATGTGATATTTTCTTAACTCCAGATAGCAATGCAAAATTCATTTACAAAATCCTCTAAAAGTGCTCTGTTCTAACTTAGCTTGGAAAAAAAATAAGCATTTATATATAAATTTTCCCCAAAATCCTAGAAATGTAGGAACTGATACAAATTGTGTTTTTCAGGTGAACACAGTTTAGATCAAACATAGTTAGATAAGATGGATTTAATATTTTTGCTGTAATAAAACAACTGTGCTTTCAGAACCATCATATTGAATATAAAACACAGATTTTGATTTTGTTTAAGTTCTAGTCAAACAAGCTAATATACTCACTAGATACTTAAAATCTTGAAGTTTATATATTTGATTCTAATTAAGTTGTTATTCTTATAAAAAACACCATTATTGCATGCACATGGCTAAGTGGAAGAAGACAGTCTCGGGAGAATGTCTCATTTAGTGAGATTCTGGAGAAGGGAAACTACACAGATGGGAAGCCTCTGGCTGCCTGGGGTCGGGGTTTGAAGCATTCCCTATTATACTTTAATAGTGGATACCTGCCACTATGCATTTGTCAAAACATGCAGAATTGTACAGCTAGATGGGTAACTCAAACTCTATTCTAATTAAATAATATTATTCAGGATGTGGAGTATCCCAGCACAGAATACACAGTATGAAAAATAATTTAACTATGCTACAAATTACTATGGTTTGGATGTGGTCTGTCCCTGCAAAAACTCATGTTGAAATTTGACCCCCAAGGTGGCAGTGTGGGGAGGTCGGGCCTAGTGGAAGTTGTCTGGATTATGGAGATCGATTCCCCATGAATAGATTAATGCCCTCCCATGGGGATGAGTTCCGTCTGCTCTCACAGGAATAGATTAATTCCTGCAAGAGTAGATAGTTAAACAGAGCCTGGCTTCCTTGGCTTCCCTCGTGCTTTCACTCTTGCTGTGATCTCTGGTGCACCCCTTGCTCCCCTTCCACTTTCCACCATGAGGTGAAAAAGACTGAGGCCCCACCAGATGCAACTGCCCAATCTCGGACATTCCAGCCACCAGCATTGTGAGCGAAATCATCCTTTTTTACTTACAAATCACCCTGCCTCAGGTATTCTGTTACAGAAGCACAAAATGTACTAAGACACAAATGTGGGAAAACTCACTGAAGCTGTAGGGAAAATGGTGCTGACCTAAGTCTCTTTGAAAATGAATAGAATCTGCAGGCTGAAGGCAAATGAACTACATTTTATCATTGAATTCCATTTTATAAAGTTCTTTCCAACAGGGGTAATTGAGAACAACTGTAAAACCACCGTATCTGCATCTGGAATCAAACAGTGAGTTACATAAGTCACAGGTGGTAGGAACCAGGTCTCTCCCTGTTGAAGTGGGAGGTTCCAAATTAGCAAGGGGAGAAGGGTAGAAACATTCGTGTGACAGATCAGAGGTAGAGACATCAATGTAAACTTATGTTTAGTTTAATGCGGATACATTCAGTTCCACGTCGAAACCTCTGTAATCGGGTGTGTAGAGGCAGGTGACATACACACATATACTTCCTAGCATTGCTAATGAGGAACAAGACACAACGTGCTCATTTGGCAGCCAGACACACGTTTTCCTGCCATTCTGAAAGGAATCAGGCTGTTTGAGGAAATGTCTGATACTAGAACTGGGACAGTAAATAGATGAGTCAGGATAATCTGGAAGTATCAGAGAGCACTAAAAAAAGTTGAAATATGTCCAAGAAAAATTGGAGCCAATAAAAAGAGCTACCAATGGTCAACACAGGAATAAATTGTGCAGCATAATGCTGTAGTGTTATTCACGTAGGTGAATAAGCAAACAGAGTTGAATAGAAGTCTCCTTTGCAAAAGAATTCCAAATAATTGATGTAGACACTCGGCCATTGAGAAGGTGGAGCTAAGTCCTCACTCGGTGAGTATGGGCTTTACATATGTGTAAACTTATTTATCATGTTTTTTCTTGTACTGTGGTTGTGTCCTGGGTTCCTTCTCTAAAATGCTGTTCATCATAGACCAGGAGAAAAACTAACCTTACAGACTCTGTTTCAATCCACACTATATTTTGAAAAGAGTGACTTTGTAAAAATATGTTCCAATGGCAGATTGATTCATTGTGAGTGGACCACTTATTCCAAATCCTTCTTGTCTTTATTTTGTTCCAGTGCCCACCTTTTAGCCATAATACCCCAGAATCAAATACTGGCCACTGGGGAAAAATATTCAAAGAAAGAAGGCATGTGAACCGAACTTGCGACCATGACGATTCCATGTTTCACCACAACGCTTTCTAAAACAGAAGAGTTTAAGAGCATATTCAAAGTCAATTTCCTTAACGAGGATTTGCAGAAAATGGGAAACTAGAGAAACAAAAATGGCAGGACATTCTATGGGTGATTTTAGATGTTTCTGTGTTTTATAGAAAAAGAAACTTTACCTTTTAAAGAATCACAAGGAATTATTGGAAACCCAAACTCTGGAATGTTCCCGAATTTAGTAGAACTTCTATGTAATTATGTCTGTATAGCTAGTCAGGAAGTTGATGATTTTTAAAAAATCTGTGCCGTATTTGTGTAATAAAATACACAATGAATAATTAACACTCATAGGAAAACATGTTAGACCTTATGAAAGGAAAATAAATCTTGGGGACCCCAAATCGCTAAGCTAAAGGGAAAAGTCAAGCTGGGAACTGCTTAGGGCAAGCCTGCCTCCCATTCTATCCAATGTCACCCGTCTGCTCACCGAGATAAATGCATGTCTGGTCGCCTCATCTGGAAAGGGTAGTTGACAAGTGAAAAGACTGAAAGCACTCACCTTTGTCTACGTATGGTCTGGAGCCCGTCTGGCCTTTTCCTCAGGTTGTCTCACCTTTCTGGACTGAACCAGTGTACAGCTTATGCATCATGATTGCGGTCTCATGTCTCCCTGAAATGCATAAAACCAAGCTGTGCTCCTACCACCTGGGGCACATGTTGTCGGGACCTCATGACAATGCATCACGGGTGCAGGCATCCTCAAACTTGGAAGAATAAACTCCCTAAAAAATCTGAGGCCTTTCTCATATTTTTGGGGTTCATACATGTAACGTAGGGTGTTAAGGTTTGTAAAACAGACACTATTCTATCTACTATTACAAGTACACTGACAATTAACCTTAGACTTTCTCCACAAAATTAAAAATGTTGATGAGGTACAAATAACATATTTAAACTTAAATAATGCTGCAAGTTGTAACATGCCTACTTTTCATTTGTTAATACTGTTTTGACTACTTAACAATGTAAGAAAAATGAGTAATTAAAACATGAATAAAAGTGTTTACAGGGGGTGGACATGTTTCCCCTAGCCTCAGGCTTGGGGTGACTTGAAAGACACCTGCCCATCCCCAGCGTTCATCCCAACTGTACTGATGGTGGCTCTAAGCATTTCTCCTTTCTCTACATGAAGATCAAACTCCAGAAACAAACCCAAATCTTACACTATGTTATGACATGCTACGACGATGAGCAGCCAAGGCTTCAAGCAAGGGAGGCTTCTGAAAACAAGACTTGTAGAAATCACAAGAACAGAAAGGCCTAGACCAATGTCTAGCATAATTGTACAATTAATAATGCACAATAAAATAACCATACTTTGATACTAAGATGTATTTGAAGGACTACAGACCAGGATCACTACATCCTTTTCTCAGAAAATCAAGCTGGTTTTGCATCCTGAAGCCATCTCTGCCAATAAACACCAACTAAGCAGGAAGAAGAAACCCAGGTGCTCATCTCCACAGATGCAGGACGTACTTTCCACAGAGTCAACATCGTTTCATCATAGAAACACCCAACAAACTCGGGATAGGAATTTTTGTTAACACAGCAATTAGCCTTTATGCCAAACCCACAGCTAGAAGCATCTCCATTGTTAGGGCCATGTATGACAAAAACACAGCTAACATCACAAACAATGGGGAAGAGCGAAAAAGCTCTTCCTCTAAGATCGGGAGCAGGTGTGGCCACTTTTACCACTTTCACTCATCACAGTACTGGAAGAGCAATTAGACAGGAGAATGCAACAAAAGGCACCCAAACTGGAAAGAAGGAAGTCAAACTGTCTCTGCAGGGGAAATGATCACATACACATAGAGAGAAAACCCTAAAGATTCTACAAAAAAACCCTACTAGAAATAATAAATAAATTTACTAAAGTTGAAAGACACAATATCAATATGCAAAAATGTGCAGCACACCCATGCACCAATAATGAAACACCTAAGAAAGAAATCAGGAAAGCTACTTCATTACAGTAGCTACCGCCTCCACCAACAAATGATACCTAGAGATGAACTTACCAAAAAGGCGAAATCCCACAATGAAAACTATGAAATTTAGATAAAAACTATTAAAGCAGACACGTGTAAATGGAAAGATATCCCATGTCCAGGCACTAGAAGAATATTGTTAAAATATCTATATCACCCAGTGGGATCTACGGAATGAGCACAATCCCATTAACTTGCAAAAGACATTCTTCATAGAAATAGAAAAAAACCCCTAACATTTACATAGACATGCAAAATACCTCAGATGAGAATCCTGCATAAAAAGAAAAAAGCTGGAAGCATCACACTACCTAATTTCAAAATATACTACAAACCTATAGTAACCAAAACAGCATGGAACTGGCACAAAAAAGGGGCAAGGGAGAGACAGAGATAGATATAGATGAATGACAGACAGACATAGACAAATGAAACAGAATAGAGAACTCAGAAATAAATTCACACATTTACCGTCTACTCATTTTTAACAAAGGCACCAAGAAGACCCAACTTTGGGAAGGACAGTCTCTTCAATAAACTGTGCTAGGAAAACACAACACCCACATGTACAAGAATAAATCTAGACGGTTATCTTACCATATACAAAAATCTACTCAAAATAAAGATTTAAATGTAGTACCTGAAACTGTGAAACTACCAGAGAAGAAAAAATAGGATAAATGCTTCATGAAATTGGTTAGGGCAAGGGATTATCAACTAGACATCAAAAGCACAAGCAATAAAAGCAAAAATATATCAATGCAATCACATTAAAGGTAAAAGCTTCTGTAAAGCAATGGAAGCAATCAGCAGCATGAAGAAACAATCCAGAAAATGGAAGAAAGTGTTTGCAAACTATGCATAAGGCAAGGGTTAATACAAAAAACGTATAATGAACTCAAACTACTCAAAAGCAAAAATACAAATAATCTGATTTAAAAATCAGAAAAACATTTACCCAAAACCTTTGTTCCCCACCGTTATTTCCCCATCTTCTTTTCCCGACCGCCTTTGGCTGGCTCCCTCTCACCATCCTTTTTCTTCCCCCAGCTACCCCAAAACGTTTTCGTCATTTCAAAAAGCCTTCTCTATGCTCCCACTCACTACTCCTTTCATTATTCACGTACCCCAAAACTTTTCTTCACTGTTCTTCCCCACCGTCTTCTCTCCCTTTCCCTGGCCACCTTCTTTCTTGCCCTCCTGCTCTTGTCACCCTCTTTTGCTCCTCCATCTACCCCAAAACATTTCCCCATCTTTTCTCAAAGCCTTCTCCCAGTCCTGCTGCTCACCACCTCTTTTCCCCATCTGCCTCCCAAATTTTTGCCCACCGTCTTTTCACAAAGCCTTCTTCGCTTCTCATTCACCCTCTTCTTTCCCTCAACCTGCTTTCCACACTTTCTGTCCTCCAGAAACCCCAAACAATTTTCCCCGTCTTTTCCCAACCCTCTGTCCCCACTCCGGCTCAGCACCTTCATCCTTCTCCCACTTGCCACCCTCTTTTCCCCATCCACTTAAAAACTTTCCTCATCTTTTCCCAAAACCTTCTCTCCCTCCTGCTCTCTTCCCCCTCCCTCTCTGCACCCCCTTTTCTCCTCCCACTTGCCACCCTTTTTCCTCCCCACCTCCAGCTACCCAAAATCGTTTTACCCACCATCTTCTTTCCCTTTCTTTTCTTTCAACTGTTTTTGCAAATCTTCTGTCCCTCCTGCTTGCCCCCCTGTACCCCCCTCACCACCCTCTTTTTCCTCCTCCCACTTGGCCAGAGTGAGACTCCATTTCAAAAAAAAAAAAGAGAGACAGTTAAATGTGCCTGGATATGTTCATAAGTCGTCTATTTTCCATTTTCTACATATCTTGAAAGGCAGTCCCGAATGGCGGGTAATTATCCAGGCTGTAAAAATAAAACTCTTCCTCTTCCCTTGAATATAAAAAGCACTGTGGGATTCGTGCTTTTTTTCCTGGATCATTGTTCAGAAGGAGGGTCAGCCCCCAGACAACCACATTTTGACTGTCACGAACAGCAAGAGAAAAGGTACAGCTCGATTTACCCGATGGACAAAAAGGCTCAAATGACGGCACGACTTAGCAGCCAAGTTCCTGTCAAGTACAGACTTTGGACATACTGAGCCCTCTCCACCTGCAACCGGGAATGCGCGCTTTGAGGGACGTCATTCGAAGTTCCCTGCCCAGACACACGCTGCATTGATTCTCTGACAGGCAGTTCCAGCAGACTCTCTGGGGCTCTCTCTGCATCACGAGGCCGTGCAGCTCTGCCCTTCACCTCCCTGCAGTTTGTCTCCTCTTCCCTGTGATCTCAGAGGATCTTTGTCTCAGGCCAACTGTTCGTTGCTTGGGCTCTTTCATTTCCCCTAAAAATCACATACGCCCCCTTCAGGTTGCCTCCATCTCCATCTCTCTCCCTCGCGCCTTAAGCATCAACCATCTGACCCTTCTTGCCGTCTCATTTTTCGGCGGGCTCCCATGTTTATGCCTGTTCTATGTTTTTCTTCTCCTGTTAAGCTGACTGTTGTTAGTTCATTTCTGCAATGAACCTTTAGAGGAAAGTGAAAGCTTTCCTTCCAGCCATACAATAGAATTATAAAGCAGAAAAGTTTAGACAGAATTTCCTATTTTAGTGCAAAAACTTCATACTCCATTTCTGACAAAGAGCACAAAGGTTAAAAAAAAAAACAACTTATTTTTGACCCAAAGCTCTGTTGACATTCTATTAAATAAACACCAACCTATCTAATTTTCATAAATGTAAATGGCAGATATTTTTATAATCCTTATGCTAATAAGTCACTTCCCTGGTGTTTTTGGTAAAACCCAATATTCATAATACAACCCAGAATCATGAATTGTTTTGAATAATTTCTTATGCATGATTACAAGGGTACCTCTACAGGAAGTTAGTATACTCTCACACAAGCTAATTTTTCAGAGGAAGAGGCCAACTGTGGAAACTCCCAGAAACACAATAGTGAAAAGCATCCACAGAACGCCAAGAGAGTCATGCCCAGGATACAAATCATCAGGTGGAAAACTGATCGCCTGGAATAATAATAGTTGAAACAATGAAAAGGTCAATGACATTTACAATATTTTGGTAAAAAATAATATCTTTAGAAAGCATCGACCTCCTCCAAGAGGAAACCACACCCCTCAGATGTCACCAGGGGACTCCACTGCTTCCAAAAAGATTGGAAGTTACCAGTCTCATGGTTTTTGCATGGCTGGTAGTGTTTTTAGGCATTCCAAATGTAGAGTGTCTTTTTTTTTTTTTTTTGACGTAAAGCAGGGATATCCAATTTTTTGGCTTCCTTGGGCAATATTAAAAGAAGGAAACTTGTCTTAGGCCACACATAAAACACATTAACACTAACAATAGCTGATGATTTAAAAGTATCACAAAAAGGCTGGGGGCAGAGGCTCAAGCACTTTGGGAGGCTGAGGCCGGCGGATCACTTGAGGTCAGGAGTTCCAGACCAGCCTGGCCAACATGGTGAAACCTCATGTCTACCAAAAATACAAAAATTAGTCAGGTGTGGTGGCAGGTGCCTGGAATCCCAGCTACTCGGGAGGCTGAGGCAGAAGAATCGCCTGAACCAGGGAGATGGAGGTTGCAGTAAGCCAAGATCACACCATTGCACTCCAGTCTGGGAGACAAGAGGGAGACTTTGACTCAAAAAAAAAAAAAGATCCAAGATGGCCGATCACTAACAGCTCGGGATTGTAGCTCCCAGTGAAAGCTCAGAGAACGAGACGACTCCACACTTTTAGACGAATTTTCGTCACTTACGGATCCACCGATTCCCAGTGGAGGAGCCCCATGGGTTGCCAGCGTGACTCTCGTGGCCGCCGCAGCGGTTTTGCCGGCGTCTTGGCACAGCAGCTCTTCATGCAGAGCCAACGGGACTGCTTCCCCTACTGACTGGAGTTTGGAGCTCCGGGAAGTCAGAGCCGCTTGTTGCGGACTCAAGAGGGAAGCCAGACCAGAGATTCCCGGGCAGAAGAGCACCATCAGTCTTATCGCTGCTATTTAGGCTGCCACAGTGGGTTGCTCAGATCCCAGCACTGGGAATCAATAAATCGGACGTCGACTCAGAAACCTAATTAGAAAGGCGGTTCATCTACAATGAAGGGAAAAAAACAGCCTAAGAAGGCCAAGTATACTCAAAATCAGAACCCATCAGCAACGGAACAAGCCCTGATGGAAAAGGACTCATCAGCAACCGAACAAGCCCTGATGGAAAAGGACTCATCAGCAACCGAACAAGCCCTGATGGAAAAGGACCCATCAGTAACGGAACAAGCCCTGATGGAAAAGGACTGTGTTCCATTATCTGAAGTAGGCTTTAAAAGGTGGATGATGAGAAACTTCTGGCAGTTAAAGGAACTTGTTCTAACCCAATGTAAAGAAACTAAGAACTTTGAAAAAAGGTTCGATGAAATGATGAAAAGAATAGACAATATAGAGAGGAATACAAATGAACTTATGGAGTTGAAAAATACAACACGAGAACTTAGTGAAATATGTACAAGCTTAAATAGCCAAATGGATCAAGCAGAAGAAAGGATATCAGAGGTCGAAGGCCAACTTAATGAAATAAAACGACAAGACAAGAATAGAGAAAAAAGGATAAAAAGGAATGAGCAAAGTCTCCAAGCAATATGGGACTATGTGAAAAGACCTAATATACGCTTGATTGGTGTACCTGAATGTGATGGAGAGAATGAATTCAAGCTGGAAAATACTCTCCAGGACATTATCCAGGAAAATTTTCCTAACTTAGCAAAGCAGGACACTATTCAACCCCAGGCAATACAGAGAACACCACAAAGATATTCCTCAAGAAGACCAACCCCAAGGCACATAATCGTTAGATTCACCAGGATCGAAACGAAGGAGAAAATATTAAGGGCAGCCAGAGGGAAAGATCAGGTTACCCATAAAGGGAAGCCTATCAGGCTTACAGCAGATCTCTCAGCGGAAACCCTACAAGCTAGAAGAGAGTGGGACTCAATATTCAATAAACTTAAAGAACAGAACTTTCAGCCCAGAATTTCATATCCTGCCAATTTAAGCTTTACAATTGAAGGAAAAATAAAATCTTTTAGGAACAAGCAAGTACTTAGAGATTTTATTACCACCAGGCCTGCTTTACAAGAACTTCTAAAAGAAGCATTATATATAGAAAGCAACAACCAGTATGAGCCTTTCTAAAAATACACCAAAAAGTAAAGGGCATTAACATAAAGAAGAATTTACATTAACGAAAGGATAAAATAGCCAGTTAATATCAAATGGCAGTAACCCTAAATTTAAATTGACTAAATCCCCCAATCAAAAGATACAGACAAAATCTAACGGTATATCTAAAGATATACAAAGACTCAAAATAAAGGGTTGGAAAAAAACTTACCAATCAAATGGAGAGCAAAAATAAATAAATAAAAAGCAGGAGTTGCAATTCTCATAATTAATAGATTTCAAAGCTACAAGGACACAAGGGTAAAAGGATTAATGTAATAATAAGAGATCTTAATGCCCAGATACATAAGACCCATAATGAGATTTAGACTCAACGAGACAGAAAATTGATAACGATATCCAGGACTTGAACTCAGATCCAGAACAATAAACTCAATAGAACTCTCCATTTTAAACACACAAAATATACATTATCCACTTTAAACACACAAAATATTGATCCGCCATTACTGATACCTATTTCAGGAATGAAGTAATATTTCTTTTTCCCTCTTTTTTTCCTCTATTTCAAAAAAAAAGAAAATCACACACAAAAAAATTCTTTTTTTTTTTTTGTGCAGTGGCACAATCTCGGCTCATTGCAACCTCTGCCACCTGGGTTCAAGCCATTCTCCTGCCTCAGCCTCCTGAGTAGCTGGAATTACAGGCACCTGCCACCATACCTGGCTAATTTTTATATTTTTAGTAGATACAGGGTTTCACCATGTTGGTCAGGCTGGTCTGGAACTCCTGACCTCAACTGATTGGCTGTCCTCAGCCTCCCAGTTACAGGCGTGAGCCACCACACCTGGCCTGTCATTTCTTTATGTTTGGAAAACATAAGGAATTTAAGACCCTTTCTCCTTTGGGTCAATCAATGATCTGCACCATACATGTTTTACAAAACAAAGGACAATACAGTCCTCATTCACATCCTGGTCATGTCACTCCTAGTGACTTCCATATTGCAAACCTCCCAGCAGGTGCAGCCCTTTCCTCTCCATCTGATGAGCTTCTCAGCTCCCATCACACTGACTGGACACAGACGCCCACCCTCTTTTAAAAAACCCTGGCTCATATTTTTTTATTTTTAGTAGAGATGAGGTTTCACCATACTGGTCAGGCTGGTCTTGAACTCCTAACCTCAGGTGATTTGCCCACCTCTGCTTCCCGATATGCTGGGATTACAGGCATGAGCCACCATACCCAGCCTAAATTTTGCAGGATAAGTAACCTTTAGGACAAGCGTGGTGGCTCACCCCTGTAATCCCAGACCTTTGGGAGGATGAGACAAGAGGATTGCCTGAGGTAAGGAGTTCAATACTGGCTTGGCTAACATGGTGAAACCCCCCCTCTACTAAAAATACAAAAACCAGCCAGGTGTGGTGGCACATGCATATAGTTCCAGGTGCTCGGGAGGCTGAGACAGGAGAATCGCTTGGACTCAGGAGGCAGAGGTTGCAGTGAGCCAAGATCGCACCATTGCACTCCAGCCTGAGCAAGAGAGCAAGGCTCTGTCTCAAGTAAATAAATAAATAAGCTTGTTAAGTATCACTGGGCATTTGTCTTCTTCTTTTTCTTTAGGTTAACATGCAGCAGTGATTCTTTCTGAGTTTCTGACACAAGACAGCAGTTTTTATCCAAATAAGTCAACTAGTCTGCCCCATTCCTAAGACACTGGCATGGAAGGAAAAAGGAGGGAAAAGCCAGAACTGTGACAGCCTACGCTTTCCCCAGCGTGGCCCCCTGTGAGATGTGGGGCAGCCGAGACCAGGAACTGTTCAAGGGCGCCAGGCCCTGTCTGTCTGCACTCACTCACCTTCCTCACGTGCTCGCATGTGGGATGGCACTGACATTACGTGCTGTTGCTGCAGCTCCTTGGTGAGCTCCTGGTCATGGGACAGGAACTGTGGGGTCAGGACAATAGAGGGCTTCACCACCTGCAGAATGGGAACAGAAGCTCATGATGAGTGCCAACCTGTTAGACAATTAAAAAAAAAATGTTTGTTGAATGAGTGGAAAAGCTTGAGTCTATAGTGGTCAAGAGCATGGGGCCTCAGAAAACGTCAGAACCAAGTTCAAACTCCTGTACTTTGGGTTTCTACTTCATGCCATGCAAAGTCACTCTACCCCTCTTCACCTCCGTTTCCTTCTGTGTGAAATGGGAACAATAAATTTCACTCATTCAGTTTCTGTCGAGGATTCATGAGGTGAAACCTCTAAAACATCCAACTCATTTAAATGTATCATCATTTCTGTCATAACTAGTGGGATCAATTTCACTGTTATTGCATATACAGTTCTGCGCCTGAAACTTATAAAAAAAAATCTTACCTCTAAAAAGTATCAGTGATTTGTCATTGTAATGTTATTAATCATAACCGTATTTGATCACACAAGGCCTTGTGCATGGCAGGTGCCCAATAAGCACTTGTGGAATGAATGCATGTGGGCTCCGCAGCCACACTGTTCAGGTCCGATTCGGCCTCCACCACTTATTAGCTGAGTGACCTGGGCAAGATAATTCACCTCTTTATGTCTCTGTTTCCTTCGCTATAAAATATAGATAATAAAAATCCCTAGCTCCTTAGGTTGTTGCCAGGAGTGAATGATTTGGCACATAGTAGGGGCTTTTTAAACAATAGCTGTGATGATCTTCCAAATCTTCCTTTTCAGAGCCACAGATGAGGCCACAGTGCCGCCTGGCGACCCTAGAGTGTAAGTACACGTGATCGCCAATAGGCTCTCTCTCCACCACAAGTCCCAGACTGGTAGTTACCGCCTGGAGGTTTCTGCTGCATCTGCCTTCTCAGTGCTCACGTAAAGACTTTTGTATTTTCCTCCTCGAATTCCTGCAGATGGGGTTCATGTGCCTGACACAGCTGAGTGATCCACAGAGCGACCGCCTATGCCAGCCCTGTGAGGTAGCTGGAGAATGGTCCTTCCTTCTCAAGCTCTGGGCAGATACCAGGGCTGGGGTGACCCAGGCCCTCAAGTTTCTTGCTTTGGAGGGTCAGATTTTCTGTTGGCAAGGAAAGCAAAGGTCACAGGAAGCCAGAGACCCAGGACCTCTCTGTGCCATGGGCCCAAACAATAAAGACCTGAACACTCTATGCTAAAAGCCCAAGGCTCGGGTGTGCCCCAGGGCTTATCGTCTCACCACCTCTGCTGAGGGAGGATGAATAACTATGTTTTCCCAGAGCTCTGGGAGCTTGTAGCAAGCAGCCTCCCCAGCACAAAATCTCTTGGAAACCTCAAACTTTGTCTAAAACATTTATGAACATTTTGCATCATATTTCCCATATGTCAGCATGTTTTAGAAAAAAACTCAATTTCCTAAATATGCAAGAGAAATGGGCAATGTAGGACAATGTGGCTTTTAAAAACATGTTATTTAGGCCAGAGATGGTGGCTCATGCCTGTAATCCCAGCACTTTGGGAGGGTGAGGTGGGCAGATCACCTGAGGTCGGGAGTTTGAGACCAGCCTGCCCAACAAGGAGAAATCCCATGTCTACTAAAAATACAGAATTAGCCAGGTGTGGTGGAGCATCTCTGTAATCCCAGCTACTTGGGAGGCTGAGGCAGGAGAATCACTTAAACCTGGAAGGTGGACGTTGTGGTGAGCCAATATTGCACCATTGCACTCCAACCTGGGAAACAAGAGCAAAACTCTGTCTCAAAAAATAAAATATATATATATATATATTTAAAAATCTTCCCCACCCACTTTCTGAACTCTAGCCTGGGCAATAGAGTGAGACTCTGTCTCAAAAACAAACAAATAACTGTCTGGTGGTCCTGATGTGATGCTGTCAGTCATGATTCTGGTTACCTTCTTAAAATGCTGCACATAAAATAAGAAATTAAATTTTCTTGTGAATTGGGAACTTGTATCAATTCTCATCATAACTACTGTTTCCATCATCACAGTTACCATTTTGAATTCTACTCTAAAAATATCTGTAATCAGCAATAGTCCAAATTTTCTTTTTTTTTTTTTTGAGACAGAGTCTCACTCTGTCACCTAGGCTGGACACCTACTCTACTGCAACCGCTGCCTCCTGGGTTCAAGTGATTCTCCTGCCTCAGCCTCCAAAGTAGCTCGGACTACAGGTGCCTGCCATCACGCCCAGCTAATTGGTGGCAGTATAGACAGGGTTTCACCATGTTGGCCAGGCTGGTCTTGAGCTCCAGACCTCATGATCCACCAGCCTCAGCCTCCCAAAGTGCTGGGATTACAGCCAAGAGCCACGGAGCCCTTCACCCAGATTTGCTTTTTATGGAAAAAATGCTGAGTCCTCTTGAACACAGGTTTCTGATAACTCACACCAATGAACTACCCAGGCTTCACCACTATGTGACATACGCATGTAAGAAACTCGCACTTAGACTCCTTCAATACATTACAAATAAATATATTTTTAAAAATCAATGGGCTGGGTGCAGGGTCTCACATCTGTAATCCCAGCACTTTGGGAGGCCAAGGCAGGTGAATCACTTGTGGTCAAGAGTTTGAGATCAGCCTGGCCATCACGGTGAAACCCCGTGTCTACTAAAAATACCAAAATTAGCCAGGTGTGGTGGTTCATGTCTGTAATCCCAGCTACTCAGGAGGCTGAGGCATGACAATAGCTTGAATCTGGGAGGTGGAAATTGCAGTAAGCCAAAATTCTGCCACTGCTCTCCAGCCTAGGCGACAGAGTGAGACGCAGTCTCAAAAACGAAAATAAAAATCAATGAACTAAAAACCAATTTCTAGAACTCTAATAAGGAAACCTAAGGGTTCAAAACACTGATAAGCCAAGATCAAGAAAAAATCTATTAAGATAATGTTTTTATAACATATTTAAAACATTTTTGATTACTTTTTTTTTTTTTTTTGAGACAGTCTCACTCTGTCGCCCAGGCTGGAGTGCAATGGCGCGATCTCGGCTCACCACAACCTCCGCCTCCTGGGTTCAGGCAATTCTCCTGCCTCAGCCTCCTGAGTACCTGGGACTACAGGTGCACACCACCATGCCCAGCTAATTTTTTGTATCTTTAGTAGAGACGGGGTTTCACCATGTTGACCAGGATGGTCTCGATCTCGTGACCTCGTGATCCACCCGCCTCGGCCTCCCAAAGTGCTGGGATTACAGGCATGAGCCACCGCGCCCGGCCCATTTTTTTCTTTCTTCTCATTTGAGGCAATGCATATGATCTTATCAAATGCTGTCCAGCGCCTTTGTCACAGCTAGATGGCGCTGTTGAAGCACTGGAAAGTGAATAGGCGTTTCTTGTTAAAAATCTGGCAAACACCACAGGATATAAAATTTACCATATAGTTCATATTTTGCTAATATTAATTCATAAGCAAAGACTTTAAAATTTTTTTAAATTTTCAAATCTAAGATGGGATAAATTATGACCTAATTCAATATTGATATTTTAATCATTTTTAAGTGTGCAATTCACATTTTCCACAAATATCACCACCTTCCATACCCAGAGTAGTTTTCAGATTGCAAAACTGGAATTCTATATTCAGGGAACACGAACTCTCCATTCCTTCTCTTTCTGCCCCTGGGAACCACTATTGCAATTTCTTTTTTTTTTTTTGAGATGGAGTCTTGCTCTGTCACCCAAGCTGGAGTGCAGTGGAGTGATCTCGGCTCACCGCAACCTCCACCTCCCAGGTTCAAGTGATTCTCCTGCCTCTGCCTCCTGAGTAACTGGGATTACAGGTGCGTGCCACCATGCCCAGCTAGTTTTTTGTACTTTTAGTAGGGACGGAGTTTCACTATGCTAGCCAGGCTGGTCTTGATCTCCTGACCTTGTGATCCACCAGCCTCGGCCTCACAAAGTCCTGGAATTATAGGCATGAGCCACCATACCTGGCCCACTGTTTTCAAGTCTTTGGGGTATCTACCCAGATGAGGAATTGCTGGACCACCTGGTAACTTTATTCTGAGATTAACAGAAACCATCTCCCTCCAAAGCACCTGTGTCCATCACATTCCCAACAACAGGCAGAAGGGTTCCTACTTTTCCGTAGCCCGCCAACACTTGGTATATTCAGTTTTATGGACAACACCCATGTTAACAATGTGTGATGGTTACTTCCTCCTCTCAAAATATATTTTTTCCATTTTTCAATAACGACAATTATTGAATAATGGGGTATGTGTGTCTGCTGGGCCCCATGCAACCTCTCAAACCTTGGAATCAGATGGGACCTTGCCACCCTCACTCCTCATTCTCACGGATTTTCTTTTGGTGATTGCTTTTCTTCACAGCAAGCGCTGACACCTCAGCTTCACGGAGACATTGTGTCAGCCCAGGAAATGTAGAGAGATCAAATGCGGACTCTGAACCACTGTAGCTGGTAGTTTCTGTGGTGTCAGATGTGGAATGTTGCTGTTCTTCCCTCCATTTTAATGTATCCAGGGTTCCTCTGCAGACAATTGCAGGTATGAGGATAAAACAGCAGGAATGCAGTAGCTCTTCATTGCAGGGGGAGAGGATGGGGCAGCTGGTCTGGTTGCCAAGCAACGCTCAGTGCCTTTGGAGATGAGGCGCCATGGAAGCAGAGTGAAAACTGGCAGCGGGGGAGGGGCTGCTCTGCCCCAGCCAAATGCAGCTGCACAGAATTTAAAAAGTGATGTGGACATTTCACAGTTTCTTTAATTAATAACCTCTCATCTGTACACTCTGATGGTCTCCATTTGTAATTTCTTGTTGATTATTTTTGTCTCTCCTAGGCCAGTAATTTCCAAATGTAGTAAATCAAGACCTTTGTAAGGGGTCCACAACTTCAAACTATTTTTCTAAGAACATTAAATTAAATTATTTTTTGAGACAGGGTCTTGCTCTGTTGCTCAGGCAGGAATGCAGTGGTGTCATCATGGCTTACTGTAACCTCAAGCTTGTAGGTACAAGTGACCCTCTCACCTCAGCCTCCTGAGTAGCTAGGACTATAGGCACATGCCTCTATGCCCACCTGTTTTTTTTATTTTTATTTTTGTTTTAGTAGAGGTGAGGTCTTGCTACCTTGCCCAGCAACATGGACGCAGCTGGAGGCCATTATCCTAAGTGAACTAATGCAGGAACAGAAAAACCAAATGCCACCATTTCTCATTTATAAATGGAAGCTCAACGTTGGGTACTCACAGACATAAAGATGGGAACGACAGACCCTGGGAATCCTACTAGAGGGGAAGAGAGGGTGGGAGGCAAGGGTTTAAAAACTAACTTCTGAGTCCTGTGCTCACTACCTGGGTAAGGGAATCATTTGTTATCAAACCTCAGTATCACATGGTACACCCAGAATTGCAGCTGAGTCACCGATTCTAGATGTCTCAGGGGATTCTCTTCCCTTTCTTCCCTCCGCTCTAGAAATAGCACAGGCATTGGCCATGTGCACTATCCCACACTGTGCTGGAACTGGACTTCAACTCTCACCTCCAACGATGAGGAGGATCCTGTTCTCCACAGGAATTTCATTCTTGGCTTTCCTTCTGAGGAGACGCAAATGAAAGGCACAATTAGTGTGAACAATGGTGGGAGGTGTTTATTCTTTCAAGACGTGGTCAGCCGACTTCTGGGACTAGCTCTGAGGCCAGCACTCAAGAGGTCACCCCATGGTTTTATTTTTTTGCAGTCTTGGTTGTTCCAGAGGAGTAAGAACTGAAAGAATGAGGATTGTGACATGCTGAAAATACAGCACGCTCCAAAGAGAATAAAATAGTTTTGTGATACACAAATTGTGTGTGATACATTCAATTCCTCCCATTGAACAAATTACCAATAGCAATATGTGGTGATTCGATTCAGATACAGCTTTGAGCTTTACAGAATCCAATCGGCTAATTCTAATATTAAGAGTTGTGTTTTCCAACAAGTCAAGGGTAAAAAGGGAAAGTATTAAGAATTCTGTGGCCGGGGGCAGTGGCTCACGCTTGTAATCTCATTACTTTGGGAGGCTGAGGCAGGCAGATCACGAAGTCAGGAGTTCAAGATCGGCCTGGCAAACATGGTGAAACCCTGTCTCTACTAAAAATAAAATAAAAAAATATTAGCCAGGCATGGTGCACGCCTATAATCTCAGCAACTTGGGAGGCTGAGGCAGAAGAATCGCTTCAGCCTGGAAGGCAGAGGTTGCAGTGAGCTGAGATCGCACCACTGTACTCCAGCCCGGGGGACAGCAGGAGACTCCATCTCAAAAAAAAATTGCTATGTTAACCATTTTAAAACACAATATTAATCCTTGAATAGATGCTTTAAGATATTTAAATCATGTACTTTTTAAAATATGGTAAAATGTACATAATATTTATATTTCACCAATTTAGGTGTACAGTTCAGCAGTATTAAGTATATTCACGTTGTTCTGCCACAATGTCACCACACATTTCTAGTATTCTTATTATGTTTCAAAGCTGAAGTTCTGTATGAATGAAACATAGTTGCCTGTTCTCCCCACTCCCAGCGCCTGGCACCCACCATTCTGCTTTCTGGGTCTCCAAATGTGAGTTCAGCAGGCATCTCATGACAGTGGAGTCAGAAAGTACTTGCCCTTTTTTTTGACTGAACGTTGCATCATGTCTCAAGGTTCATTGACACGTGCCAGAACGTTCTTCCTTTTTAAAGCTTAATCACATTCTAGTGTATGTGTAGACCGCATTTTGTTTTTCCCATTCATCCTCTGATGGACACGTGGGTTGCTTCCAATATCTGTACACTCATGACCATGGTGGTGTTACTCACCATGGTCATGAGTGTACAGATATTTCCTCAAGATCCACCTTTAATTCCTTCAAATATATTCCCTGAAGGGGCATTGCTGGACTGTATGGGTATTCTATTTTTAATTTTTTTTTTCAGGAACCATCTTACTGTGTTCTGCAGACTCTACACCATATCCCACTCCCAGCAACTGTGCAGAAGGGTCCCATGTCTCCAAATCCTGCCAGTATGTGTCATTTTCTGTTTTAGAAACAGTAGTCATGGCCCAGGCATGTTGGCTCATGTCTGTAATCCCAGCACTTTGGGTGACCGAGGTGGGTGGATCACCTGAGCTCAGGAGGTCGAGACCAGCCTGACCAACATGGTGAAACCCCATCTCTAAAAATACAAAAACTAGCTGGGCATGGTGGCGGGCACCTGTAATCCCAGCTACTCAGGAGGCTGAGGCATGAAAGTCACATGAACCCGGGAGGTGGGGGTTACACTGGGCAGAGACCAATGCCACTGCACTCTGGCCTGGGTGACACAGTGAGACTTTGTCTCATTAAAAAAAAAAAAAAAAAAGAGTCATGTTAATGTCTGTGTAGCGATTCCTTTTTCTCTTTTCAAGAGAAATTTTGTTCTTTCATTGGTGAATAATAATGACTTACCAATGGGATGTGTGTGTGTGTGTGTGTGTGCTGGACACACCACCGCTCGGCTTCTCAAACCTTGGACTCAGACTGGACCCTGCCACCCTCACTCCTCATCCATGCTGATTTCCATGTGGGGATTGCTCCTCTTCACAGAGACCCAGCATCACAAAGATGGAATGCAGGAGGTGTTCTCTGGGGAGAAAGGAGAATGGAGGAGCTGGTCTGGTTGCCTAGCAACCCTCGGTGTCCCTGGAGATGAGTCACCATGGAAACAGTGAGGCCAGGCAGCGGGGGAGGGGCAGGTCTTCTCCATCCAAGTGCAGCCGCAGAGACAAGGAAAGTGACATGGAAGTCCCACAGTTTCTCTTTTCTTTTCTTTTTTTTGAGACAGAGTTTCGCTCTTGTTGCCCAGGCTGGAGTGCAATGGCTTGATCTCGGCTCACCGCAACCTCCGCCTCCTGGGTTCAAGCGATTCTCCTGCCTCAGCGTCCTGAGCAGCTGGGATTACAGGGGCCCACCACCACACCCAGCTAATTACTTATTTTTAGTAGAGATGGGGTTTCTTCATGTTGGCCAGGCTGGTCTTGAACTCCTGACCTCAGGTGATCCATCCACCTTGGCCTCCCAAAGCGCTGGGATTACAGGCATGAGCCACCATGGTCGGCCAGGACATGAACTTTTTAAGGTTCTGGGCTTTGCCTTGAAAACCTCTATCACCAGTAGTTTGCACTCCCAAATCTGGTAACGATTTCCCTGGTTAAACTCTTGTTTCAAGAATCAGCGCAACCCCACCATTGACCAAGACCTGTTGCAGATGCTGAAAAGTGCAAGAGTATGGACTCCATCACAGATATGGGAGGCCGCTGATCCTAACTAACTTGTGGAAAGGTGACCATGCTGCACGTTTATGGAATAAAGAGAAGGCAGGTTCTACAGCCAAAAAAGAGAAAGCCACAATCGGGTTATGCGCTTCCCACAGCTCCACATAAGGACTGATTATGTATTTATTGAATCACTCCCCAGTCACTTAGGAAATGCCATGTATTAGGACCAGTTCTTAGGATGGAAGAAACCAAGCAGAAATAGTGTACATATGACTCCAGCATTCAGAATTCCCTTCAGTCCATGCATATTCTGAAGGTATTAAGGTGAGCATTACAGTGTTGATAATCTGGTTTCTCCATTGGTTTAAAAAAGTGCCTGTACATAAAATGTGTTGACTGCTAAATAAATGCATTTTCTGCCAGATATGGTGGCACACACCTGTGGTCCCAGCTACTCAACAGGCCAGAGCAGGAGAATCGCTTGAACTCGGGAGACGGAGGTTGCAGTGAGCCGAGATCATGCCACTGCACTCCAGCCTGAGCAGCGGAATGAGACTCTCTCTCAAAAACAAAAAACAAAAAACAAAAAAAAACAGAAACAGATTGGAGAATCCCTCTCCCTTCTATTAAGGAGAACATTAAGGGGATTAAACAAGGAAAACAATGTCTTATTTATTAGTAATCATTTCATAAAAATTGCGTTAACATAAAATAGCACTTTGGGAAGCCGAGGTGGGTGGGTCAGTTGAGGTCAGGAGTTTGAGACCAGCCTGGCCAACATGGTGAAACCCTGTCTCTACTAAAAATACAAAATATTAGCCAGGATGGTGGCGCGTGCCTGTAATCCCAGCTACTTAGGAGGCTGAGGCAGGATAATCACTTGAACCCAGGAGGTGGAGGTTGCGGTGAGTGGAGATCACACCACTGCACTCCAGCCTGGGCAACAAGAGCAAAACTCTCAAAAAACCAAAAAAGTTACAGTAGCCTTCTGAGGTGACAAAATTTGAGAATTACTGTGTTTGCTCAGATTCCTGAATATAGTCTTCCTGGTTTGAAGGATGGACACACGTTTTCTGATACATGATGTAAGATTGTTATGATGTTATTCAGTTGTTTCCCTGGCTCTAAATTCTCGTGAGAAATAGAAGCCAGGTGTTTCTGACTCACCGATTTTCTCCTGTGATAAAAGCAGTAAAGGAATTTCTATGGGAAGCTTGCTTGAGCCCCAGCTACCTGGACTTCCAGAGATCTCCCCTAATATCAGATAAGCTTGGCATTTCCAGAAGAGAAAGTTGAATATACGTTTTCAAGTTTACGGACCCCAGCCTAATATTCATTTTTTTGGGTGATCACGAATAAGATACGTGCCCCTTCTAAGACTCATTTTCCTTCACATATAAATGTGGTTTTGAGCCTGGGTAAGAACTTAGAAAAATGCCCAGTGCATTGTAAATACTCAGTAAGTAGTAGCTGGGGATTTGGTGGGGGGGCATTTCTACAATAAATATGAAGATATTTTTAATGTAGTGATCATGACCAAATAATGTCTAGAAAAGATGTAGTTACTTTGTATGCAAGAGTGTACCCAACCACTTAGTCATGACTGTTGAAACAATTCCCTCCTCAACACTGTTATAACACATTGCTAATTCCCTTGCTTCCCATCTCATCTGGTGATATATCTAGCTGTTTATCTGTTTTCATCAACAGGCTATGAGCTGTTTGAAAGTCTGGGCCAGGCACGGTAGCTCACGCATGTAATCCCACACTTTGGGAGGCAGAGGCAGGTGACCAGCCTGGCTAATATGGTGAAACTCTGTTTCTACTAAAAATACAAAAATTAGCCAGGTGTGGTGGCATGTACCTAGAGTCTCAGCTACTCAGGAGGCTGAGGCAGGAGAATCACTTGAATTGCTTAGACTCAGGAGTGGAGGTTGCAGTGAGCTGAGATCGTTCAGCTTGGGCAACAGAGCAAGACACTGTCTCAAAAAAAAAATTTTTTTTTTTTTAAGAAAGAAAAAAAGTTGACCGGGTGTGGTGGCTCATGTCTGTAATTGCAGCACTTTGGGAAGCAAAGGCAGGCAGATCTCAAGGTCAGGAGTTCGAGACCAGCCTGGTTAACATGGGGAAACCCCATCTCTACTAAAAAAATACAAAAATTAGCTGGGTGTGGTGGCTGGAGCCTGTAATCTCAACAACTTGGGAGGCTGAGGCAGGGGAATTGCTTGAACCTGGGAGGTAGAGGTTGCAGTGAGCCAAGATTGTGCCATTGCACTTCAGCCTGGGTGACAAGAGCAAGACTCCGTCTCAATAAAAAAAAAGAAAGCAAAAGAAAGAAAGATTAAGAGAGAGTTTTGGCTGTGTCTCTAAAATCTGTATTACTATTAGTTGTACCCATAAAGCAGGTATTTCTGTGGTTAAGCTCCTAATTCAAGAGTCAGCACAGCCCACCAGTGCCATGGTCCTGAAGGGCACATTTCTGCCATGGACTCGCCGACAGCCACGGGAGATGGTTGGTGCTCACTAACTATACAAAGGCGGCCTCTCAGTATGTTTATGGAATGAAGTGAGGCCAAGCTTCCTTGTTTTATAAACAGGAGGGAAGGGCCCCAGTTGGGTCATGTCTTGCCCCTAGACCCACAAAAAAGTCTAGTTATGCAGCAGCCCAGCAGACTCTCCCTGCCTGCTGCCTAGACAGAGCTGATTTATCAAGACAGGGGAATTGCAATAAGGAGTTTACTTCGTACCGAGCCAGCTGTACGAACGACTGGAGTTTTATTACAACTCCAATTAGTCTCCCTGAGAATTTGGGGATGGGAGGTTTTTTGGATAATTTGGTGGGCAGGGGGCCAGTGGGTTGGGAGTGCTGATGAGTTGGGTCGGGGATGAAACCGCAGGAAGTCGAAGCTGTCCTCTTGCACTGAGTCAGTTCCTGGGTGGGAGCCACAAGACCTGGTGAGCCAGTTTATTGATCTGGGTGTTTCTAGCTGATCCATCTAGTACAGGGTCTGCAAAATACCTCAAGCTCTGATCTCAGGTTTTACAATATCGATGATTTCCTCAGAGCAATCTGGGGAGGTTCAGAATCTTGGAACCTCCAGCTGCATGACTCTTGGGCCATAATTTCTAATCTTGTGGCTAATTTGTTAGACCTACAAAAGCAGTCTAGTCCCCAGGCAAAAGAGGGCTTGTTTTGGGAAGTTGCTATTGTCTTTCTCTCTATAAAGGAACTATAAACTAAGTTCAGCCTTTCCCTGGGAATGAACAAGAACAGCTTGGTGTTAGAAGCAAAATGGTCAGCTCTCTTTCGCTGTCATAATTTTCTCAATTTTGACTTTTGCAAAGGTGGTTTCAGTCATCTATTTATTCCATCACTCAACAGTCACTCAGCATAAGCCATGTGCCAGGAACATAGGAAGCAGAGAGGAAATAACAGACTGCAGTGCAGTGGCACTATCTCGGCTCACTGAAACCTCCGACTCCTGAGTTCAAGCAATTCTCCTGCCTCAGCCTCCTGGGTAGCTGGGATTACAGGTGTGTGCCACCACACCCAACTGATTTTTTTGTACTTTTGGTAGAGATGGGGGTTTCACCACATTAGCCAGGCTGGTTTCTAACTCCTGACCTCAGGTGAACCGCCTGCCTTGGTCTCCCAAAGTGCCAGGATACCAAAGTTTATTTCTTATTGGTATCATAATTCAGTGTAGCTTAGCAAGGAGGCTCTTTGCTCCCCAAAGTTCAGACACCCAGGATTTTTTCTTCTATCAGTCATTATCCCCTAGGGCCTGGAAGATTCCGATGTAATATTTTCTCTCCAGAGAAAGTGGGGTGGGGTAGAGAGGCAGAGAAAGGGAGGGAGAGAGAGTGGGGGATGGGGGGAGAGGGGGGGAGTGGGGAGTTGGGGGAAGTGGGGGGAAAAAGAGATTGAGAGAGACAGAAGGAGAATGAGTCACACCCAAGCATGGAAGGGTCAGACTTAACATTACCCACATTATTCTGCCCACACTTCATTGGCCAGGACTTAATCACATGGTCATACTGATATGCAAGGGATGCTGGGAAATGTAGTTTAGTATAGCTCTCCCAATTCTGACGTCATTGATAAGCAAACAAATGCATATTGTAACAATGCTATCATTTATCTCCTGTGAGTTTATAAAAGTGGAAAAGATTTAGGATAACCGATAATATGATTTGGAAGACTCAATATTGTCAAACATGACAATCTCCCAAAACTGATTTCTAGATGCAATACATTCATAATATAAGGAAGTTTTTTTTTTTTTTACAGAAATGAGTAAATCTTATAGGAATGGCTCTAAAATTCATATCAAAGTACAAAAAACCTTATAAAAACTATAATTATCTTGGAAAATAGCAAGATATGGAGCATCCATACGCAGTGTCGATGAGAGGATGTAAAACATACATCCTTAGATGTCTTTGATGGGAATGTAAAGCAATGCAATCTTTTTAAGTGATAATTTTGTAACATGTTTAAAAAGTTTAAGTGTATATCCACCCAATCATTCTACTTTTTTCAACGTATCTTGTAGATAGACTCCTATACATGGGCAAAGTTACGTGTGCCAGGATACCTACTGCAGCAGTATTTACTGTAACAAACTGGAAAACACATTTTCATTCATAAGGGACTTATTTAATAAGTCCATTCCTTGAAGACCTGACTTCCCTCTGCCAGGCTATTCCTCCCTGTTCTACCACCACGGCATCAGACATTCCTACATGGTTCATCAAGCATTCTGAAATTAAAATAATTCACATTGAAGAAAAACTCTTCAAAGAGTCAGGATCCAGGTCTTTGACTTTTTTTATTCTGGACCAAAAAATGTTCCAAAGATACTGTGAACCAGGCCTTCACTTGGCCTCAGGAACACAGAAATAAAAGACAGGGTCCCTGCCCTGCATGAGGTCACAGAAAGAAAAGTAAGGCAATACTTATAATACATGATAATAAAAATATATTTGTGTCAGGAGCTAAGCAGTTTTTAGATTTAAAGGAAGGAAGGATTAACACTCATCACATTTTTAGTATAAATTTAGAGGGTGCAAGTGCAGTTTCAGCTGGGCACAGTGGCTCACACTTTGCACTTTGGGAGGCCAATGTGGGAGGATTGCTTGAGCCCAGCAGTTTGAAACCAGCCTAAGAAACATAGGGAGACCCCATCTTTACACAAAATACAAAAAATTAGCCAAGTGTGGTGGCATCCCTGTAGGACCAGCTACTCTGGAGGCTGAGGTGGGAGGATCACCTGAGCCTAGGAGGTCAAGGCTATAGTGAGCCATGATCATACTACCACACTGCAGCCTGGCTAACAGAGTGAGACCTTGTCTCAGAAACAAAAAGTGCAGTTTTGTTACATGACTATCCTGTGCACTCGTAAAGTCTGGGCTTTCAGTGTAACCATCATCTGAATAGTGCACATTATACCCATTAATTTCTCATCCCTCGCTCTCCTCCCACCCTTTCACGTCTCCAAAGATTATGATTTCACAATCTAGTTCATTGGGTATATTTTACCTAATTCCCACCTCTAAGTGAAAACATGCCTTTTTGACTTTCTGATTTTGTGTTGTTTCACTTAATGGCCTCCAGCTCTATTCATGATGCTGCAAAAGACATGATTTCATTCTTTCCCATGGCCAAATAGCCTTCTATTGTGTGCATAAAACACAATTTCTTTTTTTTTTTTTTGAGACAGAGTTTCGCTCTTGTTACCCAGGCTAGAGTGCAATGGCGCGATCTCGGCTCACTGCAACCTCCGCCTCCTGGGTTCAGGCAGTTCTCCTGCCTCAGCCTCCTGAGTAGCTGGGATTACAGGCGCGCACCACCACGCCCAGCTAATTTTTTGTATTTTTAGTAGAGACGGGGTTTCACCATGTTGACCAGGATGGTCTCGATCTCTTGACCTCGTGATCCACCCGACTCGGCTTCCCAAAGTGCTGGGATTACAGGCGTGAGCCATTGCGCCCGGCCTATAAAACACAATTTCTATGTGTGATACTGTGCTAGATCCACGCACATCTCTATTTACTGTTTACGTCATCTCTGAGAAGCGAGTGTAACTTCCTTTTTACAGGGATTGATAATAGCAACAGCTTCCAGAGCACTTGACAGGTGCTAGGACTCATGAAAGGTGCTCACCTGCCTAGAATAGTTTAATCTGCACCACAACTCTCGCAGGTGAGCGCCATCGTCCCCATTTTACAGATAAAAACAAAGAGACTCTGGGAGGCCAAGGCCACACAACCCTTGAAGAGCAGGTCAGGAATCCAAATTCAGGTTCTCATGCTCCTAGTTACCAGGCTATCCCTCTAATGTGGTTTGGTGCCCAGGCATTCAATCGAATTTCGGGGTACATACTGTGGATGATGCATTTCCATGCCACCATGATGCTCTCTCAGAGGGCAAACAGGGTTACTTCTCAGCGCCTGGAGAAAGAAGAAGTGAGTGAAACATTCTCTGCTGGAATTGAGTTTGAGGGATGGACTAGATTTCATTTCATCAGAACCCTCTGGGCAGAGGGAGCAGAATGAGCTTAAATCCAGACATGTGTGTGTCACATCATGTTGTGTATGTCCATGGGGAAAGGATGGAACCTAGAGCATGTTAACACTGATGACCTCAGAAGATGGGAGGGGCAGGGGACATCTGGGAGAGACCACAGATTGTAACATAGCTCAGAAATATGTTGTCGTTTTTTTTTTTGAGATGGAGTCTCACTCTGTCACCCAGGCTGGAGTGCAGTGGTGCGATCTTGGCTCACTGCAACTTCCATCTCCCAGGTTCAAGCAATTCTCCTGGCTCGGCTTCCTGAGAAGCTGGGACTACAGGTGCCCACCATCATGACTGGCCAATTTTTGTATTTTTAGCAGTGATGGGGTTTCACCATGTTGGTCAGGCTGATCTTCGACTCCTGACCTCGTAATCCACCTGCCTTGGCCTCCCAAAGTGATGGGATTACAGGTGTATTTTTAAGTAATTGTAGAATATCGTGCATTGATGGTATTACTTACTGTTCCTTTTTTATTGAAAAAAGCCGGGCCAGGCGTGGTGGCTCAAGCCTGTAATCCCAGCACTTTGGGAGGCCGAGGTGGGTGGATCACGAGGTCAAGAGATCGAGACCATCCTGGTCAACAAGGTGAAACCCCGTCTCTACTAAAAATATAAAAAAATTAGCTGGGCATGGTGGCGCGTGCCTGTAATCCCAGCTACTCAGGAGGCTGAGGCAGGAGAATTGCCTGAACCCAGAAGGCAGAGGTTGCGGTGAGCTGAGATCGCGCCATTGCACTCCAGACTGGGTAATAAAAGCAAAACTCCGTCTCAAAAAAAAAAAAAAACAAAAAAAACAAAAAAAAAACAACCATGCTAGAGTTATGAGTGCATGATTTTTAAATCTATTTTATTTGATTGTACAAAAGGGAAAAACAAATAAACTAAATAATGAAATTTAATTTGATAACCCAAATTTGTTTTGGACTTTCTAAAAGGAGAAAATACCCATTGACTGGAGAATCTAGGCATAGAGAGGAAAAGATACGTTACACTAAAGTAATGATTGATGTTGAATACTAATTTATGGAGCTAAAATATCCAGCAGGCAGTGGAAATAAGATGTTTTAATTTTCTCTGAAGTGGTAGAATATCCTGTCTACTCATTTGTTTCTTGTCTTACATCAAGCAGAAGTGATCTTGTAACCCTTTGAGAGACCAAGTTTACACATCCCTTTCACAATGTTTCGCCAAATCTCCAGGTCCCCTTATCTGCCTGCAGACATGTTTCTTGCCACTTATATAAGGTGTTATAAATGTCCATTTCAGCATCAGTAGCCATGTGTGTCCTCGGAGCAGCTTGAGAACAGAACTTGCATCTCCTGCTGCTTCGTAATGCCAGTATCCTACACAAGTCCTGGCACCAAATAGGGGTTCCCAGGTGTGTAAGAACAGATTTGAAATGAATGTTACCTTTAAGTGACCTTCCCAAGCCTCAGTGCACTTTCCTGAGTTTTCACTTCAATTTCCTCTCTAAATCCACAGAGGTTAGGACAGCCCTCTTAGGTCTATCTCTCGTATTTAAGTTGGTTCTTCTGCTTGCTGCTGGCTTGTAGGGCAGAGCTCCACTGGCAGCCCAGAGAACACAGAGATGGAGACATGAGGAAAGACCAGGGAGAACTCATTGCTCAAGATCAAAGACAACTTTTCCCAGCATGTCTGAAATACGCAGAGGTCACCGAACTCATGGACCAATGCCTCACGTCACTGGTAGGTTCTGCCAGGTCCAGAGGCAGAAGTTGAACTTTTCGGTCCCGAAAGTCTCCATCAGGAAGGAAAAGAAAGACCTGCCTCACCTAAGCTGAGAGGTAAGAAAGTAAGATCTTCTGATTTGGTGGGAAAAAAGAGAAGATAAGAAAAGTCTTCCTTTTTACAGGACATTTATGGACTGCTAGACACTGTCTGGGTGCCAAGGAGACTTTACTGGAATTAATACAATCTTATGAAGTCAGGGTCACTATTTCCACACTGAAGACTAAGCCATGAGACCCAGAAGCGTGGAGCCCTTGTCTAAAGTCACAAACTAGTTGTAGACAGAGCATGGCATGTAATTGGTTCTGTTTGATCCCAAAGTTCTGCTCAGTATATTTCAAACTGAGAATTACACAATCAATTTATTGGGTGAATATTAGCATTAAAATTAACATAGAATAGTAAAGGTAAGTGTTGTCTAGTTAGACTTCTGTATTATTGCGTATGTGGTGTTTATGTGTGTGTGTCACTATGACTCAGCCACAATGTGAAATGTATTTCTTATTGTGGGGCATAGTTAAAATACTACAGGACTGGCCAGGTGCAGTGGCTCATGCCTGTAATCCCAGCACTTTGGGAGGCTGAGGGAGGTGGATCACCAGAGGTCAGGAGTTCGAGACCAGCCTGACCAACATGGAGAAACCCCGTCTTTACTAAAAATGCAAAATTAGCCAGGCATAGTGGCACATGCCTGTAATCCCAGCTACTTGGGAGGCTGAGGCAGGAGAATCATTTGAACCCTGGAGGCGGACGTTGCAGTGAGCTAAGATCATGCCATTGCACTCCACCCTGGGCAAAAAGAGCAAAACTCCATCTCAAAAAAAAGAAAAAAATATATATCGATGATACTATATCTAAATTTCCCAGAACATACTATACAGGCAACAAATTAAATCTATAATTATGTAGTATCTTTTTACTTTTGAAGGAAATGTCTTCTTAAGCAATGAGTAATTCAGGATTAGGAAGGTCACGTCACAAACTTCTCTGGGGGGGAAAAACAAGTCAATCATGACTATATCTCAAGTTCTAGGTGCAATTAAGCCATGACAAATGTTTGTAGAACGGACTGAAAATCTTTGAGTCATCCCCAAACAGCCCAATACCATTTAAGATACTCTGTCAGTTCTTCAGCAGACTAATTAGGGGCATTCTAGGGCATCTGACATTATCAGAGAAGCAAGGCAACACAAGTTTTATGAGGAAGTTAAATTATTAACGGGGGTAGACATAAAAAAAGAAAGCAGAATCAGTACCAGGGATGAAGTGGAGCAGAGAAAGAAGTAATTCCACCACGGCGGGAGACTGGTAGGAATCTATTTCAGCACCAAGGACAGCAGCAGCAGCACTAAAGACAAGGCAGCTGTTCGACCCATGTTCAGGACCAAGGACAGCGGACAGACCAGGTGACTTTGGGCAGAGGTAAGAAGCGCATCCACCCCAGTCAGTGCAGAAGTTGGGTTGAAAAAACCTTTAAGCACCAGCTTGGAGCATCGCTGTGCTCATCTGAAAAATGGGGTATTGTGCACTAAGATGAAAGTTCCACCAAGAATATGCCTATCACCTCGTGCTGAACTGCTTTCATGTAATTATAAAATAACAATAGTAATGAGAATAAATAATTTATTGCCTTTATATTATTCAACATTTTTTCATCTCTTACTTGAGGAGGACTATCTTAACAATCTTCCCTATCTTTGACTAAACCAACAGACTTGGAAGCATTCTTATTTTAATTTAAACATGAGAGAAATTTAAATTAAATTTCCTTAATGTAATTTAAACTTCTCACGTTTAAGTTAAATTTTTATTTAATATTTTTAGCATCATTTTCTTAAAATTTTCACATATTTAATTTAAATTAAATTTCATTCACTTAAAATTTAGCATTATTTTCTCCCTTGAAAATGTTATTTAATTTAATTTAAGGAAAATTTAAACATGTGAGAAATTAAACACTTTTAAAGAAGAAAAAAAGCTGAAATGAATGAGGAAATGTTGAAGCATGAGAGAAAGAAAATAGTATTTTGATTCAAAGAGATCTTGGTAGCCACACTTGAGTGTGATTTTGGCCATGTTTTAAAGAGGGTAGGATATTTATACCAAGTGCATAAATATGTTGGCAAAATTTCCAGAAGAACCTATAAGAAATGGTAGCTGTTATTACCTCTGGAGAACAGAACAAGGATACTGGAGTGAGAAAGTTACTTTTAAATTTTATTTTAAAAATTAACATGCAAAACGTTGATTTTTGGCAGTTATACAAATTTTAACATATGAAGAAGCTACTTTTTTTTTTTTTTTTTTTTTTTTTTGAGACGGAGTTTCGCTCTTGTTACCCAGGCTGGAGTGCAATGGCGCGATCTCGGTTCACCGCAACCTCCGCCTCCTGGGTTCAGGCAATTCTCCTGCCTCAGCCTCCTGAGTAGCTGGGATTACAGGCACACACCACTGTGCCCAGCTAATTTTTTGTATTTTTAGTTGAGACGGGGTTTCACCATGTTGACCAGGATGGTCTCGATCTCTCGACCTCGTGATCCACCCGTCTCGGCCTCCCAAAGTGCTGGGATTACAGGCTTGAGCCACCGCGCCTTTTAAAAGTGACTTTTACATAAATATTGAGTAGATGCAAAAGAAAATGTGCAACATGGGTTTAAGGCATAAAAAAAGAACAATGCAATAAATCCCGTGTGCTCATGAAACATTTTTTTTTCCTTTTTGAGAGAAAGTCTTGTTCTGTCATCTAAGCTGGAGTGCAGTGGCATGATCTTGGCTCACTGCAACTTTTGCTTCCCAGGTTCAAGTGATTCTCATGTCTCAGCCTCCTGAGTAGCTGGAATTACAGACATGCACCAACATGCCCTGCTAATTTTTGCAGTTTTAGTAGAGACAGGGTTTCACCTTGTTGGCCAGGCTGGTCTCGAACTCTTGACCTCAAGTGATCCACCCAGGGCCAGGCGCGGTGGCTCACACCTGTAATCCCAGCATTTTGGGAGGCCAAGGTGGGTGGATCCAGAGGTCAGCAGATCGAGACCATCCTGGCTAACATGGTGAAACCCTGTCTCTACTAAAAATACAAAAAATTATCCTGGCATGGTGGCATGTGCCTGCAGTCCCAGATACTCAGGAGGCTCAGGCAGGAGAATTGCTTGAACCCAGGAGTTGGAGATTGCAATGAGCTGAGATCACGCCACTGCATTCCAGCCTGGCAACAGAGCAAGACTCTGTCTCAAAAAAAAAAAAAAAAAAAAAAAAGAAAAGAAAAAGAAAAAGAAAAAAAAAGATCCACCCACCTCAGTCTCCCAATATGCTGGGATTACAGGCGTGATGATTAACCATTTTAAGAGCACGACCACTCTATGTGCTCGTCCTGCCCCAAAGGGCCCACTATCCTGAATTTTGGGCCCATCACTCTACTGCTTTATTTTAACACATACCTTTTTTTTTTTTTTTTTTATAAACAGCCTATTTTGAAAAATTTTTACAGGTTGACTTTTATATAAATGAAACTATACTGTTTGCATACTTCTATAACTTGCTTTTCTGGCTCAGAATTATGCCTCTGAGATTGATTCATTCATGATGTTAGGTGGGATTAATTCATTTATTTACGGAATAGCACTTCATTCTATAAAGAGATTACAATTTGCTTATGAATTTCACTATTAGACACTTGGGCTGTTTAAAGGCACTGTTCTCTTTTCTGCTAACGAAACAGTGCTACTAGGAATGTTACTCTGAAAGATGCTTCAAAATATAATTTCTGGGCCATAGCCAAATTTACACTTTACCAGACAGACAATGGTTATGTCTTTCTGAAGTGATCACACCAATATCAACTCCCACAAGTGGTGCATGCATGTTCCTATTGTTAAGCTTAATATTTTCAGATGTTTATATTAACATCAGGTCTATAGGGATAAAACGACATCTAATTTTGGTTTTGATTTTTGTTTTCTTGATTTCTAATGAGATGAGCATGTTTTCGTATTTTGAGTCATTCTTTGGTGAGGTATACACTCAGGCCTTTTGACCATTTTTCCACTGAAACAACTTTTGCATACTGATCGACCAATTTCTTAGTATTTCTGTACAGAGATTGTTTGTCTCTTTTATATGTATTGCCAATATATTCTTCTAGTTTGTGTCCTTTCTTTTCTTTTCTTTTTTATTTTATTTTATTTTTTTTTTGAGATGGAGTCTCGCTCTTGTTACCCAGGCTGGAGTGATCTTGGCTCACCGCAACCTCCACCTCCTGGGTTCAGGCAATTCTCCTGCCTCAGCCTTCTGAGTAGCTGGGATTACAGGCACGTGCCACCGTGTCCAGCTAATTTTTTTTTGTATTTTTAGTAGAGATGGGGTTTCACCATGTTGACCAGGATGGTCTTGATCTCTTGACCTTGTGATCCACCCGCCTTGGCCTCCCAAAGTGCTGGGATTACAGGCGTGAGCCACCACGCCTGGCCTTTTTTGTAATTTTTTTGATGATTAGAATTTTTAAATTTTAAAAAAGACAAAGTTTAAATCGTTTTGCTTTATTGTTAGTGTTTTCTATAAACCCAAGGCCATAAAGGTATACTTCCACAGTTTTCTATAATTTTAGAGATATTTCATGTTACAATTCTAAGTTAGTTCACCTGAAATTGATTTTTCATGCATCTGGTACGATGCCTGTTTTTGTTCTCTTTTTGTTTCATTGTGCAGATGACTGAATACACAAGAACCATTCATTTAAAAGTTTATCCTCTTCTCCGTTTATCTGTAATACAAGTTATGCCATCAATCACAGCAGGCATGCAAGTGTGCTTCTGGGCTTTGTTTCATTTTATTGCCCTGTTTGTCAGCCTCTGAAACTTAATGCACCTGGGAGGGTTAACTGAGAAACTAGAACTCCAAGAGAAGAATATGTATTGGGGTGGATATGCTGTCTCAGAGAAGCAGATTTTGCTCAACACATGGATGGGAAGAAGCTTAATTTCCTCTTCCTCTGCTTTCTCTATCCCTCACCCACTCTAGTTTTCATTTGCTTTAAAAATGTTAAGTTCACTCCTGACTCAAGGTTTTTTTGTTTTTTGGTTTTGGTTTGGTTTTTTGAGATGGAGTCTCACTCTGTCTCCCAGGCTGGCATGTAGTCATGCAATCTCGGCTCACTGCAACCTCCGCCTCCCAGGTTCAAGCAATTCTCTGCCTCTGCCTCCTGAGTAGCTGGGATTACAGGCACCCGCCACCATGCTTGCCTAATTTTTGTATTTTTAGTAGAGACAGGTTTCACCATCTTGGCCAGGCTGGTCCTGAACTCCTGACCTCATGATTTACCCGCCTCAGCCTCCCAAAGTGCTGGGCTCACAGGTGTGAGCCACCGCGCCCGGCTCAACTTAAAATTTTTTGCACTTACTTTCCTACTCTGCCCGGAACGCCGTTCCACCTCCATGCTCAAAGAAGCTGCTTCTGATGGTGCATTCTTCAACAGCCTCCTCCAGATGTTGCCAAGCATGCCCACGCTGATGTGTGGTCTCCTTAGCAGGGATCCACTGAAATTTTCTCATTGTTACATTTGTGTTTTTGTTTTTCTTCTCTCTCTTACCACCTAGAAATCCCAAAAGGTCATGGACATTGGTTTTGATTACTGTTAGATATTAGGCACCTGGTACATAGCATACACTCAATACTGTTTTGCTGTTGAATACACACGACAGGTGATAAGTACCGAGTGATCAGGGGTAAGAGTAAACAGCCTACTCTTCATGTCTCGTGGCCCAAAAGTCAGGCCAGATCCCAGTATTAATGGCTTCCATAGCCCCATCCCTTGGAACAGGTCATTTACTGTATAAAAGTGTGTAAAATAGGCCGGGTGCTGTGGCTCAAGCCTGTAATCCCAGCACTTTGGGAGGCCGAGGCGGGTGAATCACGAGGTCAAGAGATCGAGACCATCCTGGTCAACGAGGTGAAACCCCATCTCTACTGAAAATACAAAAAATTAGCTGGGCATGGTGGCGCACACCTGTAATCCCAGCTACTCGGGAGGCTGAGGCAGAATTGCCTGAACCCAGGGGGCGGAGTTTGTGGTGAGCTGAGATCGTGCCATTGCACTCCAGCCTGGGTAACGAGAATGAAACTTCATCTCAAAAAAAAAAATGTGTAAAATAATACTTTTTAGTACTTGGTAGAGTACTAAAAATAAATTGATCTCTATGTTTAGAAACCCATCCCAGTTCAGAGACATATACATGATATATGGAGTTTATTTTCCTAACCAAAAAAGTGCTACACTGTCTTTGTGGAAGGAGTTGGCTTTAGAAGAATTCAGGGAGGAAATTTCTCATTCATCTTTTTAGAAAAACAATTACCACTGGCACTTTTTTTTCTAATACATAGTGACAAATTTCCTCCACAAATTCAACCCAAGTAAGAGAGGTACACATTTCAGAATAAGGGACCTGCGAGGCTTTCTTTATTTAAAACAGTACAGATTGACAGTCAAATAGAATAAATAGCTTTTTTATTTTTTTTTAGATGGAGTCTTGCTCCATCACCCAGTCTGGAGTGTAGTGATGGGAATCTCAGCTCACTGCAACCTCTGCCTCCCAGGTTCAATTGATTCTCCTCCCTCAGCCTCCAAGCAGCTGGGATTACAGGTGTCTGCCACCATGCCAAGCTGATTTTTGTATTTTTAGTAGAGATGAAGTTTTGCCATGTTGGCCAGGCTGGTCTCGAACTCCAGACCTTAGGTGATCTGCCTGCCTCAACCTCCCAAAGTGCTGGGATTACAGGTGTGAGCCACGACACTCGGCCAGAATAAATAAGTTCTGATGCTCTATTACACAATAGAGTGACTATAGTTATCAATATTCTATTGCATATTTCAAAATAATTAGAAGAGAGGATTTTGAATGTTCTCACCATGAGGAAATTATAAAGGTTTGAGGTAATGGATATGCCAAATACCCTGATTTGATTATTACACAATGTATACATGTATCAAACATCACATTGTACCCTATAAACAGGGACAATTGTTACACATCAATCAAAAAGAAGATAAAACTTTAAAAATTAAAAAATAGCGCAGAAGACCCCTGGAGTCTTGGGACATTTTTCAAAAGTTATGAGAAAAAAAAACTGACCTAGAAAGAACCACTTAAGGTTATCAAAAGTCAGGAAATAATAATCATTTATCTCTTTGTAAAGCACCTCCTCATTACCACGTTTCATATCTAAAAGAATGAAGGATTTCATGGGAAGAGGTTTCAGCTCCATTTTATACATAAGGTAACTAAATGGGTCTCTTAACTAAAAGTTATGTCTTGCCTAAGATCACAGATGTAAAGTGTTGCTTCTCTCTCTCTCTTCCTCCCCCCTCCCCCCACCCCCTCCCTTCCTTCCTTCCTTCCCTCCCTCCCTCCTTCCCTCCCTCCCTCCCTCCCTCCCTCCCTTCCTTCCTTCCTTCCTTCCTTCCTTCCTTCCTTCCTTCCTTCCTTCCTTCCTTCCTTCCTCCCTCCCTCCCTCGGCTCTGCTGCCCAGGCTAGAGTGCAATGGCGTGATTTCAGCGCACTGCAACCTCCCGCTCCCAGGTTCAATCGATTCTCCTCCCTCAGCCCAATTAGCTGAAATTACAGGCGCCTGCCCCCATGCCCAGCTAATTTTTTGTATTTTTGGTAGAGATGGGGTTTCACCTCCTTAGGATGGTCTCGATCTCCTGAACTTGTGATCTGTCCACCTCAGCCTCCCAAAGTGCTGGGATTACAGGTGTGAGCCACCGCGCTCGGCCAGGTGTTACTTTTCTGCTTCTAGTTTTGCAATTTTCCAGTTGCTCCTCGCAGTGTTTCCTGACAAGAGTCAACCCACAGCGTTTCCTGAGCTCCAGGGGAGCCTACCCGTTGCCCTTCTGCACGGACTCGGTCTCTACCAGCCTGTTTCTTTCTTCACTTAGATGGAGAGGTCACCGGAATTGGCCAATATGTCCGGAAGCCAGGATTTTATCCTGCTGGGCTTGTCCGCCAGGCAGGACGTACGAGAGGCCCTGTTTGTCCTCTTCCTGACTCTCTACCTGCTGACGCTCCTGGAGAACACGCTCGTCCTCCATCTCGTCCGCAGGCACAGCCGACTCCGCAAGCCCATGTACTTCTTCCTGGGCAACCTCAGCGGCCTGGAGCTGTGCTACGTGTCGGTGACCGTGCCCAGCCTGTTCGTGGGGCTGTGGACTGGGCCCTGCCGCGTCTCCTTCGCAGCCTGCATCGTCCAGCTATTCTTCTTTCTCTCATTCATGGGCACCAAGTGCACCCTGCTGGCCGCCATGGCCTATGACCGCTACGTGGCCATCTGCCGCCCGCTGCGGTACCCGCTGCTCATGCGGCCCCAGCGGTGCCAGGGCCTGGCCTTGACCTCGTGGGTCGGGGGGCTGCTGGTCTCGGTGGCCAAGACCACCTGCATGGCCAGCCTGCCCTACTGCGGCCCCCGCGTCCTCCACCACTTCTTCTGCGACGCGCCCCCTCTGCTTCACCTGTCCTGCGCCCACGCGACCCTGAAGGAGCTGGTGGGCCTCCTCTCTGGCAACCTCATCCTCGGGGGGTCAGTATTCGTCGCGCTGGCGTCCTATGTGGCCATTGGCGGGGCCGTGCTCCGCCTGCCGTCAGCAGCCGCCCGCCGAAAAGCCCTCTGCACCTGCGCCTCGCACCTGGCGGTGATGGGTCTCTTCTACGCCCCGGTCCTCTTCGTGCATTCCCGGCCCAGCCGCCTGCAGCCCACGGACTTCACCACGGCGCTGTCCGTCCTCTACACGGTGGGCACCCCCGCGTGCAGCCCCGTCATCTACTGTCTGCGGAACGCGGAGGTGCGCGTGGCGTTGCGGGGAACGCTCTGCCCAGGCCGAGTCTCAGTCAGAGCACGTGGCTTCCCGCTCCGGATTTAAAATGCTGAGGCAGGCCGGGCGCGGTGGCTCACGCCTGTACTCCTAGCACTTTGGGAGGCCAAGGTGGGTGGATTACTTGAGGTCAGGAGTTCGAGACCAGCCTGGCCAAAATGGAGAAACCCTGTCTCTACTAAAAATACAAAAATTAGCCGGGCATGGTGGCAGGTGCCTGTAATCCCAGCTACTCAGGAGGCTGATGCAGGAGAATCACCTGAAGCCGGGAGGTGGATGTTGCAGTGAGCAGAGATCGTGCCACTGCACTTCAGCCTGGGTAACAGAGTGAGACTCCTTTCAAAAAATAATGCTGGGGCAATGATAGACTGGATAAAGAAAATGTGCCACATATACATCATGGAATACTATGCAGTCATAAAAAAGAATGAGATCATGTCCTTTGCAGGGACATGGGTGAAGCTGGAAAACATCACTCTCAGCAAACACAGGAACAGAAAACCAAACACCGCATGTTCTCACTCATAAGCAGGAGTTGAACAATGACAACACATGGACACATGGAGGGGAACATCACACACCAGGGCCTGTTCAGGGGCAAGGGGAGGGAGAGCATTAGTACAAATGCAAAATGCATGGGGGGCTTAAACCCAGATGGTGCGTTGACAGGTGTAGTAAACCACCATGGCACAGGTATACCTATGTAACAAACCTGCACGTTCCGCACATGTATCCCAGAATTTAAAGTAAAATAAAATAAAATAAAATAAAATGCCAGGGCTGATACCTTCCGGGTCCCAACTTTCAAAGCCAAAAACACTTACACAAGCTTCAAAGGCAAATACAAACTTGGAGGAAAATATTTACAACTTGTAAAAAATTAATATAAAAATTAAACTATTCCACAAAAGGGAAAGTGATCATAAACAAGAAGGTTACTGATGAAGGAATGTAGCTTTCTGATAGCTTACAAAACAGTGGGCAAATTCTCCATTCATCTAGAACATAAAACACTAATTGAACATCAACCATTTGCACTTTGCATAAAGAAAAATATTGTGAAGATGTGTACGCATGTCTTCATAGGGCACAAAATATATGTATAAGAATGTTTACTGGAAAATTATGAAATTTGGAATAAACACTGCTATTCTGGAAATGATTGGAAATAACTGAAATGTCCACCAACAGATATCATTTAAATATATTATATATATCCATACTGTAGCATAATATGCAGCTATTGAGGGAATTAAATTTGACTTGTGGCTACTGTATGAAGAGATAGCCTAGGTCAGATGTTGAGTTGAAAATTTAAGAAAGCGGTACATGAGCATGTCGAAGTGTTGTAAGACAATAATGAGAGTAATAATAATTGCAATAGTTATTTATGTTCATAAATACCTAGAAGGGTTCCCAAGAGGATATATATCTAACAGTGATTACTGGGGTTTTTAAAGATGGGATCACAGGGAATTCATACTTTCTATTTTACATATTTGAATATTTTGCAATAAATTTTTATTACCTTTAAAATGCAGTAAATAGACACAAACAAGAGTAGAAATTTAAGAATGACCTTCCAGGCTGGGTGTGGTGGCTCACACCTGTAATCCCAGCACTTTGGGAGTCCAAGGCAGTGGGTCACCTGAGGTCAGGAGTTCGAGACCAGCCTGGCCAACATGGTGAAACCCCATCTCTACTTAAAATACAAAAAAATTAGCTGGATGTGGTGGTGGGTGCCGGTAATCCCAGCTACCCAGGAGGCTGAGGCAGGAGAATCGCAGGAAACTGGGAGGCAGAGACTGCAGTGAGTCAAGATCTTGCCACTGCACTCCAGCCTGGGTGACAGAGCAAGACTCTTCCTCAAAAAAAAAAAAAACAAAAAAACAATGGCCTTCCATGGAATGACTTGACTTGCTCATCATTCTGGAAGATTTTTTTTTTTAAGTGTTAATTCATGTTGATGGTCCCTCGAGGGAAGTGAGTATGTTCTGGTGGTGTTTGTGCAAGAATAAACCAGCACGTTTTAAAGAATGATTTGTTAATATATACAAACAGCCTTGAGAATCTGCATGCCCTTGCCTTCCTCAAGTGCACTTTGGGAATTTATCCTGAAACCGAAATATGAGAGATCTGGGCAAAATACTGAGGAACAAAGATACACACTCAACTCTTTGCACAAACACAACCAAACTGTTCATTAAAATAAAGGTAATAGGCCAGGTATGGTGTCTGGCTGATTATGCCTGTAATTCCAGAGCTTCAGGGGGCTGAGGAGGGAGGACTGCTTGAGCCCAGGAGTTTGAGACCAGCCTAAGTAACATAGTAAGACCAGTAAGATTCTCTCTGTCTCTGTCTCTGTCTCCGTCTCTCTCTCTCCTCTCTCTCTCTCTCCATATATGTATATATATGACACATATGCCATAGAAATGTCCAATAAACTCATGGAATGATGTTCAACTTCCATCATTAATAAAGAAATGGAAATCAAAGTAAAAAGAAAATGCATTTACATAAATCAAATTGAAAAAAAAAAAAATCTTTTGAGAAAGTCCAGTGATGACTGGATGTGGGAAAAAAGGCATTCTTTAAGGCAGGCATATGGAAGCAATGCTTTTGGAGAACAAGTTATGAATAACAGTTGAATTTGAAGTTTGCAATCACCTTGACACAGTAACAGCTGGTCTATCTTTGTACTGCAGATATAGCAGTGGTCTTTAGTGCTAGTCCACTGATATCTATAGCCCCTGACTTCCAGACACATTGTACAACTGTGATTTCCGGACCATTTGAGGGTGGGTATTGGTGATGCCACTTTGGGACCAAGGCATGTAAATTCCGATGGAAGACCCTGAAGAGCCCTCTTTTCTCTTTGCATCAGCAAAATTTAAAATTATGTCTGCTTCTTCCACATGAGTTCCTGGCCATGGTTAGCAAAACCGTGACTGCCAAACTGAACTGGACACAGGAAACTGATAAAAGCTTATTAAATTAAGACATGCATAATTCAGGGTCATTGTTCCCATGGTATCAACCAGCCTGTCCAATGAAATTAAAAAAACATTCAGATGCCTGGACAAAAGCAACGTGCAGTGTTCACTGTCCGCAGCAACAGTAAGCTAAACATAACCCATATTTATCCGTGGGGAAGCGGATGAGCCAGCGACGGAATAGCATATCTTTTGAGCCCTTAAAATGTCATGGAAATTCTCTATCAGCCTGTGTTGCTAAGTCACAGCAGCATGTCAAACCACGTAACCTGAGACATGGGGAACTTTGGAGCCTGTTGTTTGGGGATAAGTGTCTATTATCAGTTAATACAACTTCATTCCTCCCCGAAGTCATAAACAAAGCACTTTGTAAATTTTATTTCATGTAATATCATCAATCAGAAAAACTGTTAGGAAGGGACTGCCGTTATCCCCATTAAGCATGAGGAAGCTGAAGTTCAGAGAGGTGCAGTAAGTAGCTCAAGACCACACAGACAGCAGCTCTACAGCCTGGCCAACATGGTGAGACCCCATCTTTACTTAAAATGCAAAAAAATTAGCTGGATGTAGTGGTGGGTGCTGGTAATTCCAGCTACCCAGGAGGCTGAGGCAGGAGATTTGCAGGAAACTGGGAGACAGAGACTGCAGTGAGTCAAGATCATGCCACTGCACTCCAGCCTGGGCCACAGAGCAAGACTCTTGTCTCAAAAAAAAAAAAAAAAAAAAAAAGAATGGCCTTCCATGGAATGACTTGACTTGCTCATCATTCTGGAAGACTTTCATTTTTTATTTTAAGTGTTAATTCATGTTGATGGTCCCTTGAGGGAAGTGAATAGCCTCCTTCATGCCCACCGGCCTCTATGCCTTGTCCCTGCATGCCCCATGCTCTTGGACCTGCCTGCAGAATTGATCCTCCTTAGCTAAGAAGGGGTACCAGGTCTCCCCTCTGCACACCATCAGAGAGGATCAGGGAACAAAGCCACGCCTGGTTGGGAACCGCTATAGTAAGAAAATGAGTAAGATCATGTCAGCCCTTCAGTTATTCCCCGTTTTCGTTGAGTGTGTCTTACATGCTGGACACCATTCTACACACTGAAGATGCAAAGAGGGAACCAAAAACCCCTCACCTGAGAGCCCTGCCCATTTTACAGAAGAGGAGATAGGTTCTCCTAGGGCTGGCACACATGGCTAAGCTGCTACACTAAGTCATGTCGAGAAGCTCTTTTCTTCTCCTAGATGCTGGGATGTGTTTCCTTAACACAAAGACAGAGCTGCTGCCCCTGGGAGGGAAGCACCTGCAAGCTCACTATCTTCCTCACTAACGAGTTCAGTGCGTCAGAAGGTCTCTTTGCAATTCCCATCCCAGTCTCGGCCTGCCAGATCCTAATGAGCTCAGAAGCCCTGGTCCTCAGAGGCCACTAGGAGGCCAGGAAGAGGACAATTACTGCAGCCTCCACTGACCTCACCCGCTGCAGCCCCCAGACCCGCCTCGCCAGAGGACCTTACTGGGGTTCTCTCGGGCACTGAGCGAGTTAGCACAGTTCTCATCCTTGGGGAGCCACCAGAAGTTTCAACCTAATGAGGCTTTTCTTAGTGTTCAAAGGATGATTTGTTATGTTCAGCACAGGTGATTTGGGGCTCCCGGAGTTTGCAACTTCTGTTAGCAGGTGCGAGGAATCTCGCTGGAGAGAACATTCGTATGGGGCACCAGGGACTTCAGAGGGAAGTAGTTAGAGCCTTGCTGGGATCAGCAGCATTGCGTCTGTGCTGTGCTGTTTACCAAGTCAGCTCAATTATCTTCAGACTCCGAACTATGTTCATCCCGAGTAGCAATGCCGAAGACGTGTACATTCTGATGCTATGATTTTCCGAGCGAAAATTATCACTCTGTTTTACTGCATTAATTGCCATGGACACAGAATGAATCTTCAAAACCTGCAGCCCAAGCCTGAGTGTCCCTCTCCAACTCAGCTTCTCCACTTGGATGTCTCACAATCAACACAGTAAAACAAGAGCCACGGCTTCATGTCCCAGATCCTCTTCTTCCTACAGTCTTTCCCTGGCTCAAATAAATGGCATCACTATCCACCCGAGCTAACAGCCTGATACTCACTTCTCATGCTGCACAGTGGTTAAAGTTAGAGTCACGCGGCTGGGTTCAAATTCTGGCTTCTACATGTACTAACTGGATTTAGATGAAAATTTCACTGTGCCTCAGTTTCTCATCTGGAAACTGGGGACATTTTATTTATATATTTATTTATTACGTTATGTTCCAGGATGCATGTGCAGAACATGCGGGTTTCTTACATAGGTGCATGTGTGCCAGGGTGGTCTGCTGCACCTATTGACCTGTCCTCCAAGTTCCCTCCCCTCATCCCCTAACCCCCAACAGGACCTGGTGTGTGTTCTTCCTGTGTCCATGTGTTCTCATTGTTCAAGTCCAAATGGGGATATTTTAGGACCTACCTCATAGAGTTCTTGTGAGGACCAAAGGATACACACACACACACAAAACACACACATGCACACACACACACACACATGCACACTCACACAACATACACATGCACACACAGGCACATACGCACACACGCACATGCATGCACACACACAACACACATGCACACACAGGCACACTCGCATGCACATGCGCACGTGCACGTGCGCACACACACACACACACACACACACACACGCACGCAAGCCCTCAATGCCATTAATAGGTTCTTGGAAACCGTGACTTTGAGAGTGAAATCAAGTTTCCCATACTGTTGGCCTGAAACTTTCCCAATTATCTTTTCAGCCCTTAAATGCTTTCTAAAACATAATTCTATGGGAATGTTTCCTTCAACATTTCTATAGGACAATTTTTCATTGGTTCTATAATAATAGCCCATAATTACCAGAAAGAGGAAGCTCACTGTTTTATTTCATTAGCTGATATTGTAGGTTATTTTTTAAATTTTAAAACATTTAATTGAAAAATAAAAAGTACATATACTCAAGTTATACAATGTGATGATTTGAGAGGGTGTGGAGAAAAGGGAGCCCCGTACACTGTTGGTGGGAACGTGAATTAGCACAGCCGCTATGGAAATCAGTAGAGAGATTCCAACATTTTAAAACAGAACTAATGTGTGATCCAGTAAGTAGCCAACAGAAAGGAAATCAAAGTCCCAGCACTTTGGGAGGCTGAGGCAGGCAGATTATTTCTTGAGGTATGGAGTTCAAGACCAGCCTGGCCCACATGGTGAAACCCCATCTCTACTAAAAATACGAAAATTGGCTGGGTGTGGTGGCGCGTGCCTGTAATCCAGGCTCCTCGGGAGGCTGAGGCAGGAGAATTGCTTGAACTCAGGAGGTGGAGGTTGCAGTGAGCCCAGATCGTGTCACTGCACTCCAGTCTGGGTGACACAGTGAGACTCTGTCTCAAAAAGGAAAGAAAGAAAAGAAAGAAGGAAGGAAGGAAGAAAGAAGGGAAAAGAAAAGCAAGAGATAGAGAAGGAGAGAGAGAGGGAGAGAGGGTGGGAGGGAGAGAGAGAGGAAGGAAGGAAGGAAGGAGAAAATCAGCATTTGGAAGAGATATCTGCACCCCATGTTAGCTGTCGCATTACTCACAACAGCCAAGACATTTCGTCAGTTTCCATGTGAACAGGCAATCCTCAAAAGAGGAGAATATGTATATATCTAACAAGGCATGTGTTATTAAGAACATATAAAAGACTCCTAAAATGTAGTAAGGAAACAACCAGAACCCAGTAAAAGAATGGGCGAAAGACCTGAACAGTGCACAGGGGAGGATATTCAAATAACAACAAACAAATGAAAATGCCCAACCTCGTTAGTCATCAAAGAAGGCAAATTAACTCTAAAAATACTAAATTCGACACTTTCAATAAGGGTACATTTCATGGCCTATGAATGATATTTCAACGAAGCTGTTAAAAACCAAAACCAAAATGAGATATGACTCTACAACCTCCAGAGGCGACTAATATTTTTCTTTTATTCACCAGAAGAGTATGAGCTTCTCAAAAGAGTGACTAATATTTAAAAAGATGGCAACAGGCCGGGCACTGTGGCTCACGTCTGTAATCCCAGCAGTTTGGGAGGCCCAGAGCTGTGGACCACAGCTGTGAGCCGAGACAACAATAGCAAGTGTTTGATAGAGGTGTGGGGCGACAAAGTTCTCATACCTGCTGCTGAACACATGAACAGAATAAAACGGTTCTTGTTTTTTGTTTTTGAGATGGAGTCTCACTCTGTCGCCCAGGCTGGACTGCAGTGGCACTATCTCAGCTAACTGCAACCTCCACCTCCTCGGTTCAAGTGATTCTCCTGCCTCAGCCTCCCAAGTAGCTGGGATTACAGATGCGCACCATCATGCCTACTAATAATTTTTGTATTTTTAGTAGCGATGGGTTTCACCATGTTGGCCAGGCTGATCTTGAACTCCTGACCTAATGATCTACCTGCCTCAGCCTCCCAAAGTGCTGGGATTACAGGTGTGAGCCACCATGCCCAGCCAGAAGCTACAGTATTTCATAATCTATTCTTGCACGTGAGATTTCATCATTTTTACTGTATTCTGTTTATTAGCAGCAAGTCCCTAGGACAGCCTACCCTCAAGGGAGGGACACTACGCAGGGTATAAACACCAGGAGGCATGTTTGTTACTGAACTCTTTGTTCTATTCCCTGTTCTATTTTTCTATCCCAGTGGCTCTCAACACGTGGCCCTGGGACTCCTGGATATCCCCAAGACCCACAGAATCTTCAAGATCTACACACTTATACTATTGCTAATGGGACTGATGGTATTGGCAAGTACAATTGTTTTCATATTAGACAATAAAGATCAAAATGTGGAAGATCTCATGACTCAATGGACCAATATTGTTTTTTTCCAAATGACAAATGCATGAAGTTACAAAGATATTAATTGATAAAAGATCTATTCAGGCAGTGTGTGGTGGTTCACGTCTATAACCCCATTACTTTGGGAGGCTGAGGCAGGCAGATCACCTGAGGTCAGGAGATCGAGACCATCCTGGCCAACATGGTGAAACCCCGTCTCTGCTAAAAATACAGAAATTAGCAGGAGGTGATGGTGGATGCCTGTAATACCAGCTACGTGGGGGCTGAGGCTGGAGAATCACTTGAACTCAGGAGGCAGAGGTTGCAGTGAGCTGAGATCACACCACTGCACTCCAGCCAGGGCAGCAGAGTAAGGCTGTATCTCAATCAATCATCAATCAATCAATCAATACTGCAGCTTTCATACTGGGCACTCTGCTGTTCTCTTCCCCTAAGAGAAGCCGGCTGCCATGCTGTGAGGTGCTCTATGGAGAAGCCCCTGTGTCCAGAAGCTGAATGTGGCCTTCAGGCAATGACTAGTGAGAACCCAAGACTCTCAGTTTAGTGGCTCTTAAGGAATTGAATCCTGCCACCGACTACATGCATGACTTTGGAAGCATGTTCTTCACAGCCCTGGCTGACGCCTTGATTTCTCTTATGAGAGACCATGAAACAGGGACCTATCTAAGCTGCACCAAGATTCCTGGCGCACAGAAACCACGAGAAATAACTGTTGCTGTTCGAAGCTTTTGGCGCAATGTATGATGTGGCAAAGGATAACTAATAGCCCTGGTTATCTTGGGGAACAGAAAAAAACAGAGTCGTAGGGGCTGGGTGTGGTGGCTCACCCTATAATCCTAGCACTTTGGTAGGTCCAGGTGGGCGGATCACCTTAGGTCAGGAATTCAAGACCAGCGTGGCCAACATGGCGAAACCCTGTCTCTACTAAAAATATAAAAATTAGCTGGTCATGATGGTGGGTGCCTGTAATCCCAGCTACTTGGGAGGCTGAGGCAGGAGAATTGCTTGAAACTGGGAGGCAGAGGTTGAGGTGAGCTGAGACTGTGCCACTGCACTCCAGCCTGGGTGACAAGGGGGAAATTCCATCTCAAAAAAAAAAAAATGGAGACAAATCTAACATGCATTTAATTTAGGCAAATAGTACTAAATGTGCACAGGGGAGGATAAAAAGAGGAGGAGCAAATAATTTAAATAGGATGGGTGATTCCACCCAAGATCCCACTCAGTAACCCCGTGACCTGGATTACGAATCCAACAGGAGACTCTCTTCTCAGCCCACCTCGGTTTCTATGTACCTCCCCATGTGGACATGTTTTATTCTGCTCAGTGTAGTTCTAATGTTTAGTGGGACACAGTTTTTCATCTAGTATTTGTCCTAAATGCAACCCAAAGCCTTCACCAGAAGCAGCAGCAACTATTCCAGGAGAAAAATAGGCCATATTGGACGTGCAGAGAAATGGTTGTGGGAGGGACACAAAAATCCACCTTCCCACACAGCTGCTTCCTAAGGGAAAGTCAAGGGTAACTTTATCTTTCTGCAATGTTTCTCTGATAGCAAACCTGTATTTGTTGTATTTCTGGTTCAGCTACTTTAAGAGAAACAAAGTAACAGTGGCTTCAGTAATACAGAAAGCTTGTTTCTCTTTTGTGTAATCATCTGTGCTTGGAGGTGACCCTGGGAATCTCTCTTTTTTTTTTTTTGAGACGGAGTTTCGCTCTTGTTACCCAGGCTGGAGTGCAATGGCGCGATCTCGGCTCACCGCAACCTCCGCCTCCTGGGTTCAGGCAATTCTCCTGCCTCAGCCTCCCGAGAAGCTGGGATTACAGGCACGCGCCACCATGCCCAGCTAATTTTGTATTTTTAGTAGAGACGGGGTTTCACCATGTTGACCAGGATTGTCTCCATCTCTTGACCTCGTGATCCACCCGCCTCGGCCTCCCAAAGTGCTGGGATTACAGGTGTGAGCCACCGCCACCATCATCCCCAGGCCTGGTCTCTTCTATCTTGTTGCTCTACCATCCCTGGATCCTTCCTTATTCCCATGGTGGGAGCTGGATCGCCAGCACCTCATTCAAAATCCAGCTGCTGGAAGACGGACAGAGGAAATGGAGGGCAAGCTACCTGCTTTTAAGACGTGGTTCGGAAGTCACACACCTCACTTCTGCTAACATCTTACTGGCTGGAGCTTAGCCACATGGTCACACTGACCTGCAAAGAAGGCTGGGAAATGCTGTCTCCAGCTGGGTGCCCAGATAAATCTCACGAAAGGAAGAAAGTTAATCACGAATTTGTAGTCACTCCCTCACATCTGATCTCCTGAGGAGCCACCAGTTTTCTTCTTACTCAATCCTACCATTATGCTTTGAATTCTTTCTTTGGCCACCTGTACTGATGTTTAGTGGCACTAAAACTTGACACACATTATCTCTAATGTTGGTTGCAGTGAGCCGAGGTCACGCCACTGCACTGCAGCCTGGTGACAGAGTGAGACTCCGTCTCAAAAAAAAGCATCTCAAATGTTTTATGTCCCTAACGACCATGACCGGTTCTTGGTTTTTCTTATCTCCAAGCTAAGCCTCAGTTTCCACATAGGCAAAATTAGGAAGATAACATCCACCCATATACAACTCTCAGCGCACTGAGTCATGAGAGTTCTGTGGCACTCAGCCTGATAGAGTCGGCTTTCCTGGGTGTTGCTGAGTTAACTGTAAAGATAATATGGAAGGACCATTCCTATACGAATTCCAGACCTGGCTCCTAATGTGCAGGTCAACAATTCTTTCCATGACTGGCAAGTCACTTAAGGAAGATAAACGTACTGATATCTGGCTTTGTTGCTCCAGAGATGGTTATTTTTAAAATATGTAGTAGCTGGGCTGTTCAGCAGCTCATCCCTGTAATACCAACAGTTTGGGAGGCTAAGGCAGGAGGATAATTTGACCCCAAAGTTCGAGACCAGACCGGGCAACATATCAAGACCCTATCTCTACAAAAATAAAAATTTAAAAATTAGCTGGGCATGTTGGCACTTGTCTAGAGTCCTAGCTACTTGGGAGACTGAAGTGTGAGTGTGCTCTGTTGCTCAGGCTGGAGTGCAGTGAGGTGCACCCAGGAGTTTGAGGTTGCAGTGAGATTTCATCACATCACTGCACTCCAGCCTGGGCAACAGAGCAAGAACCTGGCTCTTAAAACAAAAATTTGTTAACTGGAAAATTAAGGCTTCTTCAACAGCTATTTCAGATTTAAGAGTCGAATGCCCCACATAATACTAAAGCTGCTGATTTTCAAGGATCTCTTTTCTCACCATACGAAAGAGTCCCACAAGACAGAAAAGATCTGTGAGGGCTGCGGTGGGGCAGTGAAAAGCAATGGAATTGTCTTCACTCTTGGGGCCAAACATACAGGATGGACTTCCTGCCAGTAAAGGGGAAGGAGGAAAAGACAAAGAATTTAAATCTATCTATGTATGATCTGCTAAAGGCACAAGCTGTGGAGTGTAAGTTGGAAAGATCCAGCCATCTTTCATGGTTGACAGCAGTAGATGGACATGGCTCTGCAGAGCTGCAGAACTTGGGTGACAGAGACACATACACATGGAGCTTTGAATCCTGGCTGTCACTACTAGTTGTGTGGCCTTAAACGAGTCATATCACATGTACCCCAGAACTTAAAGTATAACAATTAAAATAATACTATGTTTAAAACACGTCATATCACCTCCCTGAGCCTTAGCGTCTCTGTGTGTAAGACGGGGTGTTGTTACCCATCTCTCAGTGAAGTGTGAGTGACTGGTGTGACTCTCTCAGCACCCAGAAAGGTCCTCCAGTCTAGCAGGGACCCTGAGCCGATCAACAGTGGCCACTTAGGACACACCGAACTGAAAATAACAATGATCAAGCCTTTATTCACTGACTGCAATAGTGTAAACAGAGGCCAGAAAGAAAAAGGTGCCAGCGGGCAGATCACCCGAGGTCAGGAGTTCAAGATCAGCCTGGCCAACACGGCGAAACCCAATAACAGAAAGTTACATAGACAGCTGCATGTACATTTATACATACATATACATACTCTTTCCTTTTTCTTTTTCCAGTGTAGCAGCACTGGGCAAGGGCCAGATCAATCTATACAGGTGGTAGGAATCAGCTCACTGCCCAGGGACCCTGAACAAAGCGGCCCCAGATCAGACTTCTCAAGTCAGGATGATTTTACCTCCCAGAAGAAATTCAACATTTTTGTTTGTCACAACTGGAGAAGGGGATGCTCCTGGCATCCACTGAACAGAGGCCAGGGATGCTACTGAACACCCTACAATGCACTGGATGGCCCACAGGGGTTGCCCCACACCAAATGCCAACCGCACCAATGGAGAAATCGGTCATGACTGCTGCTCCCACATCTTATCCTATCCCTCCCCCTCTCCCTCGCAACTCTTTTCCTGTCTCCGCCACAAACATGCAAAGTGATTTTCTGAGCAAAGACCTTCGCCCATGCTGTTTCCTCTGCCCAGACACTCCCTCTCCAGAGTTCCAGGCTTCTCATCTCATGCTCTTTGCTTAAAGGCCACCTCCTCAGAGAGCCTTTTTTGGACCAACCTGTCTTAAACTGGCCTCTCACTTCCATGGTAACTCTCTACCCTCTTTGCTGGTTTTATTTTTCTTCATAGCATTTACTACCTTATTTTCCTTATTGCCTGTCTCCCCACTATTGCACATTCAAGTTTGAGAAATGCCGGTTTCAAGAAAGGGTTGAAAACTCAGGATCCTACAGGGGCCAGCAGAGATTATCTTACGAGACTCTAATGAAGCAGCCACATGTAGTTAGTCTGATTCTGAAATTTCAGAATTCCTTGGCAATGCCAAAGTGACCCGATTCTTGAGATTCTGGCTTTTTGTCAGAAATGTAAGAAAAAGTCTATGCAAGAAAACTCACAACTTTCTTCTATGTAGAAATAACTGAGGAAAACTTGTGACATTTTGATAGGGAAACTGTAAAACTTTACTGATTGATACAAAAGCTTGAATGAATGAAAAGACAATAATATCATATTCCTGGGTGTTAAGATGAAACCTAACAATGTTAATCCTGCCTAATTTATAAGTTCATCACAATAATAATCAAAAGGTTGGTTTTGATGAATAAGGATGAATTTTAATCTGGAATAAAAGAAAGTTACATATATAACTTCCGACAAATTTATGCATACATACACATACACTTTTTAAAGGCACAATGATGGAAAACATTAAATAGAGCTATAAAAATTAAAAAGGATATAGTTCTAGGATAAAACAGGGCAACAAGCCAATAAAAGCAAATAGATGGTCCAAATATAGATCCTACATTATAAAATATGACTATTTAAAATTAACTAATAGCGTGGAGGCAGTGAACAATGAGGAAGAGTAATTTCAATTCTTCTCGTACAATATGCCCAAGTAAATTCAAGAATGGCTAAAGCATATTTTTAAAACTCCAGAATAAAACACTAATGTTTACAGAGAGTTAGATTTTATAGGGTTGAAAAAAAAATAAAAGGATTGAACTATATAAAAATTGAAACCTTTTCAAAAAATAAAGAAAATACCAAACTGGGAAAATCATTTGTAGCCAAGATGACAACAAAGAATTAATATCCTTATTATACAAAGAGATGCTTCAAATTGATAGGAAGCTGTTAAAGCCACATAGACAAATGATTAAAAAAAAATACAGACAATGCAAAGAGTGGAAACGCAATGGCTTAAGAACCTCACAGGAAACAGTTCAACATCCTTAAAAATCAAATAAAGACAATTAAAATGAGATGCCTTTTCCCTATTAGCAAAGTTCCTACTAAACACCCAGTGTGTGAGGAACACATATCCCCGATCATTACTAGCAGTAGCAGCAGTGCAAACTGATGTAATGTTTCTAAAAGGAACTTGGATATATCAAAAATCTTTTCTGATTTTTGAGGCCAGGTTGGGTGGATCACCTGAGGTCAGGAGTTCAAGACTAGCCGAAACCCCATCTCTACCAAAAATACACACAAAAAGTTAGCCAGGCATGGTGGTGGGCACCTGTAGTCCCAGCTACTTGGGAGGCTGAGGAAGGAGAATCGCTTGAACCTGGAAGGCAGAGGTTGCATTGAGCAAGACTGTGCCACTGAACTCCAGCCTGGGCAACAGAACAAGACTCCGTCAAATCAAAAAAAAAGGTAATACAGTCACAAGGATAACAAAGTGGATAGATACAGACCACGAAAATGAGATCTTTTTCCAGGCACTGCCCAGAGGCAACTACCTTCAAAAATCTGGTAATGAACTTTAAGTTACAAGAAAACAGACTAAAATGTTAATGGCGTTTATAGTGTATTTTTCTGTTTTGGGGCAGAGGGACGGAGAGACATCTACCTTTCTATAAAGTAGTTACCTTTAAGGAGCCAAATATCACTTTAAAAAGAAAAATAAACAATCCATCAGAAATGTATACTTTAAAAAAAGGAAAGTGAATTCACACTAATTAGTAAGAAAAAGCATAAAGACAAAAACGCTAAACAGGTAAAGGGCGTAGGTTTTACATAAAGAAGTTTTAAAAACTTATTTGGAGAAAAATGCAGAATAATAATGCAAAAATGCATTTAACTGTTGTTAAGAATAGTCACTTTTTTGCTTTATCAAATAGGTAAAGATTTTTTTTTGGTGGTTGTTTAAGTGGATAAATACCCAGTGCTGGCAAAGTTATTTAAAGGGAGTATTTATTTGTACCAGGGTGGCAAAGGCAGTTCTTTGCATATACAAAAACTGCTTGGTGTGTCTCATCTGCCTTGGGTGCTGTGCTGAGAAGGATCCCAGTCCTGTCCCCAGGTTCGCTGGAACCAGAGTGTCCAACTAACAACGCCTGCCAGGGACTCAAGAGGGAGGATGCTTTACCACCTACATGATTCATACCCCTGGCCCTCCCTCTGCTCAGGGCTACAAAGGGCAGAGCCCCTCCAGAAACAAATCCAGCAGGATCTTTTGAAAGCCTTAGAAATGTTCATCATGTCATCTAGTAAAACCACATTTTGGAAATTGGTTCTAAAAAAAACTGTGAATACAGAACTTTATGCTTGTTAATCAGACTTTTATATAAAGTCATTAAAACTGTCACAAAATCAGAAAAGGGAACTTTATATTTGTAATGTTATTTTTAAAAACCCACACAAAGAAAACATTATTTGTAGAAAAAATATAAAAATATGATAAAATGTGGTTGCATTTTGATATGTAACTGTTGTTTACAACTCACTCATTATTGCTAATAAAACATTTTTAAAAATAAAAATATTCCCTAATTGCAGCTACTCATTACTGAGTTCCTTCTAACTACTAGGCACTATCAGGCTCTTTGCTGTAGATGAAACTCTAGGCCTTTCAATGGTTCTTCCAGGGAGGCACTGGGATCATCCTTTCCTAAGAAAACAAGGTGTAATCAGCCTCTAAGGAAGGCACTGAGATTTGACCTCAGGTCTCCCTGGCTCCAAAGCCAACCCTCTCCCTTCTCTGCCAAGGGCCTCTTCTACCTGTGAATATAACCACCTCCCTGGACTTGTACTAGCTGAATACCTAGAACTATTAGGAAGTTTATTACTACTCTGCTTTCCAAAATTTTCTTCAATATGCTTAATATTATTTTAATAGTGAGGAAACAATAGCTAATAAAACTGTGTTAAAAATCAGAGTTCAAACAAAAGACTTCAATTAATCTGTGGCTCTTTCCAGACCTGACTTAAATCCTGTTATATCCTAATATGAGTTTAACATGTAAATTCTTCAAGAAGAGGACTGTAGAGGAGAGGTTTATAGTCCTTCCCCAGAGGAAAAAAAATCAATACAACGTTTAGACCCTGCTGGGATGAGGCGAGGAGTGTTTCTAAAACCTTCAAGATACACACCTTTAGGCTCAGAAATTCCACTCCTGAGGATTTCCCCTTAGGAAACGAGACCAGATGCAAAGACACTAGAGCAAATTAATAAGGAAAAATGCCAAAATCCTAAAACCCAGGGCTAAAGGGGAGGAAGTGTAACTATAGCAGCAATGTGTATATAAGAGATAAAGTACAAGCAAGCCACGTTTCCAATTCTAAAAGGCCAGACGAAATAAATTAGGACACATCCATGCAAGCAAGTACTAAAAGGAAGCTTAGGAATGTACTTCTACCTATGAAAAGATGTTCATAAAATCTCAGAATGAAAATCGTAGCCCTGAAAACAGAGTTTATGGTAGTATAGTTTATTTCATAAAAATATAACCTTTTTTTTGGAGACAAAGTCTCACTCTGCCATCCAGGCTGGAGTGCAATGGCATGACTTCGGCTCACTGTAACCTCCGCCTCCCAGGTTGGAGTGATTCTCATGCCTCAGCCTCCTGAGTAGCTGGGACAATAGGTGTGCACCACCACGCCCAGCTAATTTTTTGTATTTTTTAGTAGAAAGAGGGTTTCACCATGTTGGCCGGCTGGTCTTGAACTCCTGACCTCAGTTGATCCGCCTGCCTCAGCCTCCCGAAGTGCTGGGATTAGAGGCGTGAGCCATCGCGCCCAGCCTAAAAATATAACTTTTAAAAGCTGTACAGATTTACGCATAAGAAAAAATGGGCACACACATTCAGTAGCAAGTATATCTTGAAGGGGGAAATATAAATATTAAAAAAAAACAACAACATTTTCTAGTTTTCTTCAGGGAATATATATTACTTGCATCACCACTAAAAACTTAAAACATGAGTGTTTCTAAATTAAAAAAAAATTAACCTGGCCAGGCGTGGTGGCTCAAGCCTGTAATCCCAGAACTTTAGGAGGCCGAGGCAGGTGGATCACTAGGTCAGGGGTTCAAGAACAGCCCGACCAAGATGGTGAAACCCCGTCTCTACTAAAAATACAAAAAATAGCTGGGCATGGTGGCTCATGCCTGTAATCCCACCTACTCAGGAGGCTGAGGCAGCGATCTGCTTGAACCCAGGAGGCAGAGGTTGCAGTGAGCCGAGATCGCACCACTGCACTCCAGCCCAGGCAACAGAGAGAGATTCTGTCTCAAAAAAAAGAAAAACCCAAATGTAAGAGCAGCACCCAAACCGTTAAATATGTTAGGAATCAGGTGGGAAAGCAGGAACACGGATCTCTACATTCTCCCAGGGCCCATTAGGATAGCAGCAAGAAAAGCAGCAGGCTGAAAGCCAAGTCACAGGCTGGGGCACCCCCTTCAGTAACCTGAAGCCTGACTTGTGAAAGGTAGAAGCAATGGCTTGTGCACATCCCATGTATTCCAAAGAGTACATGGGCGGCAGCCACACTGTCACTGCTGCCATTTGTGGCACGAAAGCGGCATCAAAAGGAAGCTAATCTAGAGTTTGACGTTCCTTGACTTTCCTGAATTAAAGGTCCTCAAGAAGCCTTAGGTCCTGGCCCATGGTTGTCAATAAACAGCCCATACCTAGACCCCTCAAGGAGTATCTACCAAGTTTAATTTCAGACCTCTGATGATGAGGCTGAGGTGATGTTTGTAGAGAAATCTAGAGGAGATAATGCAGAAGGAACTAAAGCAGCTGGCCCAGGAAAAATATCCAGTGATGGAGAAAACTCTGAGACATCATTGTCAGTGCCTGCTACATTGGCTTGGAGCATAGCATCAAAAAGCTGGGCCTTTGGGCAGAGCGGACACAATGTGTCCTGGTGGAATACTGTGTAAAGCACACAGAACCACCTATGATGTGTTCTTGCCAAAGAAGTTGAAGACGAATCTAAATGAAGTCTCCAGAGCCTAGAGCTAACTTCTATGTACAGAATATGCAGGGGAGACAGGAACAAGCTGACGGGCGCCACAGGAAGCAAACACACACTTAGACTAAGGGACATTCCACAGGACAACTGACCCAGTTTCTTCTAGTACTACTTGCATAATCACACAAAACTTGAGGGAAAGAAAGGAGTGCTAGAATGGAGGCTGCCAGGTATGGGGAAGGGGAAATGTTTAATGGGCACAGAGTTTTAGTTTTGTAAGATGAAATCGTTTTGGGCACCTGTTGTGTAACAATGTGAATATACTTTTTTTTTTTTTTGAGAGGTAGTTTTGTTCTTGTTGCCCAGGCTGAAGCGCAATGGTGTGACCTCCGCTCATTGCAAGCCCCACCTTCCTGGTTCAAGTGATTCTCCTGCCTCAGCCTCCTGAGTAGCTGGGACTACAGGTGCCTACCACCATGCCCAGCTAATTTTTCTATTTTTTAATAGAGTCGGGGTTTCGCCATGTTGGCCAGGCTGGTCTTGGACTGCTGTCCTCAGGTGATCCACCCGCCTCGGCCTCCCAGAGTGCTGGGATTACTAGCGCGAGCCACCGTGCCCAGCCTACAATGTGAATATACTTAACGTAACTGAACTGTATGCTTAAAAATGGTTACAATGCTAAGCTTTATGTGGTTTTTACCACAATGAAATATAAAGATTTTCAAATGAGTTCTTCTAAATTAAAAAATGTAAACATGAAGAGACGTGTCTAAACTGTTTGATGTAGCAGGAACTGGAGGGAACGGGAGGGAAGTCCTACATTAGCCTCAGGGCTGCACAGGCCTTAAAAACGTGAGGGGATTGCGTTGGATTAAGAGAGGCTTAAGAGATCGAACAACCAAATGCAATCAGTGGACTATGTTTAGATCCAGACTGAAACAACCCAACCGTAAAAGGACATCTTGGAGATAATCAGGGCAGTCTGGTTATGGTGTGAGTAAAACCCTTTGTCTGGGGTGACTTAAACATTTCCTTTTTAAGTAGAGGTACCAACGTTGAAAAAACAGAGATGATTCTATTGACAAAAAAAATTAAGTAAATAACATTTCAAGCAGAATGTAGATGTAGCAAAAACTGCAAAGGGAGGAGTGAAATAAAAGACTGATCAGGCCATAAGCCTTCTGACCTGGGGAAAGCAGCACACTTCATGAGATGGTATGTGAGGTAGAAACGATCTTAAAGACAGGACTGGCTTTTCCTGGAGATGAAGGGAGGAAAATTTGGGAGGATGGAGAGAGAAAGTGTTCCAGAAAAGGATGGGAGCTTACTGAAAAGGCGGGAGCCAGCGGGAAAGAGCTCCCAGTGGCCAAAGCTGTAGCCGTTTAAACAGCAAAATCATTGATGGTACTGAATTACAGCCCATAGAACAAATATCCATAACACATTCCGATATAAAGAAATGAGGGCAATCCTCCCTCATGACGAATATCAGTGAAAAAGGGAAAAACCTATTAGCTACTTTTCCATGCAACAAAAATACTCTTTGTAGGCTTCACCTGTGTGACACGTGAGGAACCCCCTCTTGGAAAAAGGTTTTCCTACATCCTTGCAACTTTGTTTGGGACCACACCTTGATGAATTTTCAAGCTGTTAACAAGGTGTGAAGGCTAGTGGAAGGCCTTCTCACATTCAGAACACTCTTTCCGGGATGAAGCCGAAAATGTTGAGAACACTGCGTGCTGTGACGGAAGGTTTCTCAACAGTGATTGCACTCAACATTTCTCTTGAGAATGGAGTTGATAATGCTGAGTGAGGCGTGAGGGTAGGCTGAAACACTTCCCACACAGCTGACACTGGAAAGGCCGCTCGTGAGCATGAGTTCTATAATGCTGAATGAGATGTGAACTCTGACGGAAGGTTTTGCCACAATCACAACACTGGCAGGCTCTCTCTCCAACGTAGTCGTGTTTCCGCTGATAACGAATGAAGTATGTCTTGCTGCGGGACAACCAGGGAGGAGGGACTCTTGCTGCCTCGTGGGCTTTGAGGTGTTGAAAAAGATGCACGTTCTGGGTAAAAGCTTTGTCGCACTGAAGACATTCACAGTAGTCCTCCTGACTGACTCCTACACGTTCACAGAGATTCGTGCGCTGGATGGAAGACTTTCTATCTTCTTTGCAGCCAGATGGCTTCCTACCAGAATGGGTCTTCTGATGTCTCTTGAGGTGTGGCATGAGATAGAAGGCTTCACCACACTGTTTACATTCAAAGGGTTTCTCCCCAGTATGGATCCTCTTGTGTCTCCTGAGGGCTATTTGAGTTCTGCAGGTTCGTTCGCAAAATTCACATCTGATCTGTTTGTTCTCTTGGGACGCTGACTGGGGACTGGCACATATTCCAGGAGTAGCGCCTTCCTGGGGATCCTTTCCTAGAAGATCCTCTGCTTGTTCACTAAGATGAGAGCATCTGTCAAATTCATCACTGCCATAGCTTCTTTCCTGAGTGAGGAACTTGGGGGCATTCATTGTTAGAGGACTCAAACGTTTCTCTTGGTTGCCCTGGTGTGGTTTCAATGGGTCCTCATGAGACTCTCCTGCAGAGACATGCCAGAAGTTACCTACGGCTGATTTCCCACTCCTGCCTACGACAGTAATATTTCTGTAGGCAGGCTTTGCCCTGGAGTTAGCGCTTTGGTTCCGGTCTCTTTTCCTAATCTAAAAAGAAAGTGTAAAAATTCCTCTATTCTTTTTACTCAGAGACACATACCAATATAATAGAAATAAAGAGACCAAGGGTAACAAACGGATCTTATGGAGGTTGAAAGAGTTTGCTGAAAACCTAAAAAGAAAACAGGGAAAGGACAGAAAGGATGGTAAGCAAGCAGAGTGAGGAAGGGGCAGAAAAAGATCATCCAGGAGGATGGCATGTGAAAAAGATGCCAGAAATGTCCAGAGGAGAATGAGAGGCGATCAGAGAAGAGGCTGGGGTTGGAGTTTGTGAGCATTTTCCAAACCACCTTTGGCGGGTTGCAAATGTTCTGCAAAACAGACAGCTATTACCATGAAGGGGGTTCCGTTGTCAATTCGGAAAAGGTTGTATGACGCCAGTCAAGCAGGTTGCATTCCCACAGGACTCGGAACTTTTAATATGCACCTCGAGTCCCGAGGAGGGAAGGTACAGAATGTAGCATTTCTTAAACTGATCTTGCCATGAAACATTATTTTAAGAACATCTATTACCAGGGGTCTTCAGGACCACTGAGGAAACACTGGGGTGAACAGGTCAACGACCTCTTGCTCAGAATTAAGCAAAGATTCTCTTTGCTTGGCTCCAAATCTCTTGTTCTACCCCAATCTATACTGCCAACCAATTCCCTTTAATTCAATATTAAATGCCTGTTTTGTGCAAGGCATTATCTAACCAGATGGGTCAGAGGTCTGTAAAAGGCGCTCTAATCAGATTATAAATGACACAAGAGCAGGGATGGGGGAATTGATTCCACTTAGGAACAGGATATGATTAGTGGAAAGGACAGCATTTGGCCTCATTAAATGGGGAAGGGGGTAAGAGTTTCTATAAAACAGCCTGAGTTAAGCCACAGAACTGTGAAAGTATACAGTCCTACGGAGCTAGAAACACAGGCTCTTACTTGCAAGATCTGTAGGAGATGAAGCTGGGATGTGAATTTCAGGCCAGACTGGGAGGAACTTTAGTGTTTTGCTAAAAGTTTGAATTTTCTCTCGACGGTGCTAAGAAGTTGATAAAACGTCTGTGCTTTATAAAGGTAACTCTCTGATAGGAAACATACTGAAGCCAAGGGAGTCAAGTCTAGGACTGTGGTTTGGAAGAGAGGTGATGAACACAGTGGTTACATCCTGGCAGACACTTGAAATACGTGAGCAGAGAGTACAGGTAAAACAGAAGAACCACAACATGGCTTAGGAAGTCATCGGGAAGAGGGATCGCTGGGCCCATCACAATGGACTGACTCTCCTAGAAGAGATCTTTGAAGAGAACACTCAAGAATGGAAGACTAAGAGAACACCTAGTCCTCACTGGCTCTTCTGTTTCCCTCACCTGCTGTACATCCCATATTTCAGCATGTTCTGCCAGGTCTCCTTTCAGGGAATACCTCAAACCTGACTCCTCTACAACCACAGCCTCAGCCTCCATTATCTTTAGCCTGATGGAATTCAATGGCCTCCTGAACTGGTTTCTCTGGCTTTTCCTCTTAAAGCCAGTTCTCCATAGAACAGCCAGATGGATCTTTCTAGAATAACACTGCCCAGCAGAACTCCCAGTGACGATGGAAATTATATACATATTTGCTGTCCAGCACAGTAGCCATTAGCCATGTGTGCTATCAAATACTTGCAATGTGGCTTATGTAACTGAGGAACTAAATTTTAAATTCTATGTAATGCTTACTAGTGTAAAGGTAAGTAGCCACATGTGCCTACTGTCTACCACATTGGACAGCAAAGTTCTAAAATGCGAACACCACCACCTCATTCCCCTACTCAAAACTTCCCACCATCTTCGCATCTCACTTATCCCAAAATTCTTTAACATATCCCTAAGTGGGCTGGCCCTTGACTCTCTGAGCGGTCTCATCATCCACCCTCCACTGAACTCAGACCATATTGCCATTCTTCCTGGTTTTGGAACACCCAACCTCATTCCCATGTCAGGGTCCTTGCATGTACAGTTTGCCCTGCCTATTACACTCTTCCTTAAGATTTCCACATGGGTCAGCCCCTCATCTCATTCACATCTTCCATGGTGAGGCCTTCTCTGACTAGTCCCTCTTAAGCAACCTCCCATATCTCACTCTCTAGCCGCTTTACACTCAGTTATTATTTGACTACTTTTAAAAACGACCTCTCTCATTAGAATGCAAGCTCTGTGAATGAAGAGATTTGTCTGTCTTGTTCATTAGTATATATCCACAGATGCTAGGACAGTACCTGGCCCACAAGAGAAGCCTGATAAATATCTATGCATGACTGAATGAATGAACAAACTAGAGAAGGCAAAGAGGAAAAAACAATGAAAGAAACAGGAGTCTTTCTGGTAACTTATTGGGTTTTGTTTGGACATCCACTTTTCCACTCACAGAGAAAGGTGGAGGAGGGCTGTATCAATTAGCACTGTATGGGACACAGCTGCTGGCTCAGGAAAGGAATGTAACCCAACATGGAACAATGAAAAATCGGGAGAGTATGTCAAGGGCTTCTGGAAAAGATGCGTCCTCTCTCTCTGGAATGCTTCTTGGGCACACCAGCTCTTTCTTGCTCCTTCTTTGTACAGGAACAAAAACAATGGATCTAGGATTTATTGTCAAAGTTAGAGGCAGAGTAGAAGGAGAAAATGAAACTAGGTCTCTGATGACTTCCCTGGGTCCCTGAATACAGCCCACTGATCAGTATTACAGGCTAATAATCCCTCTGTGACTTCAGCCAGTTTGGATGTGGGTTCTCCGTTAACGACAACTGAAGGACAACAGTGATCCTAGCTGATGCACATGGTGACCCAATGCAAAGAAGGGAATTTCAGGAAGATGGCGGACGTTATTAGGTTGGAGCCATAGAGTTTGGGAGAGGTCAAGTCTAGAACATTCTTGTCATTCTAGAACCATAAGGATGCTAGTGGGGACCTTTTGTGGAAGAAGTTTCAAAAAAGAGCATATATGTGTGTCTGTGTTGGCAGAAGGAGAGGGATGGAAACTAGATATGGAGGTTAAGAAGCAAAGGGAAGGGAGCCTCTGGGTGTCAACAAGTCTGAGGAGCTGATGTGAGGGAGAGCGGGAGGGCAGTGAGAAAGACAAGTGGTATCAGGCCCAGGTTTTTTGCTTGTCTCAGTTAAAGAAGAGAGATCTATGATTTCTAGCTGCAAGGAGAAAGGTGTGAGTGACTGGAAGGGCTAGAACACAAGTGAAAAAGGACACTGGCCTCCTGGAGCTGAGCAGGAGAGGAACTTATGTTGCAGGAAGAGATGAGCTTCAGAAAGGAGATTAAGGGGAGCACTGAGGAGAAAGAGCCCCTGAGGTGAGAGCACCCACCAGCCTTCTCCCTGGCCCAGGCAGGCTTTGAAGAAAGCTCCCTGACTAGCATTTCCTGGTCCTGACTCCTCCACCCTGGGCTTCCCCGTCACTACCCACCTTGACAAATCACTGCATTGCTGTCTGTTTCCACTGCACGTGATTCCTCCTTTTCCAGGCGTGAGATAATGTCAGGTTTAGAGAAGCGGTACCCTGTTGGAGAGGAAGACTCAGAACTCAGGGGTTCAGTAACTCCCAACACTGGGTCCCAAAGACTCTGGGATACTAAGGAAGGAACAAACTTTCACAGGAGCAGCATGAAGCCTATTTCCAGCCTTCAGAGACTTTATCTCCTAAAGGACATTTAGAATGTGTGGAGATAACCTTTGGTTGTCAGAACTGTGGGAGCAGGGGGAGGGCTTCCTGGTGTCTAGAACGGCTGGAGGCAGGGGTGCTGCTGAACACCCTAGAACCTGAGTGCTCTGGCCCCACGTCAAGAGTGCCAAGGCTGAAAAACTGCTGTGAAGACTACAAAGAGGGCACGAGGGCAGTGTGTTGAGCTCCAGACTTCAGCACTAAGAATCTGCTGTAGCTGCTGAAAAAGTCATTTGGTTCTTTTCCCTCCTGTGGTAACATCCACTGCCCCCTTGTCTTGAAATGCTGTTCTTCCCCCTCCCTCAGTTCCTTGTTTCCCAAACTTCTACCGTTTGCATGCCAAACTATCTGTTTACTGCCTGACTCTCTCCGCTCAAACGTAATACCCTTGAGAAGGGGAACTGTCATCTATTCTGTAACCCCAATGCCTATACCAGACCTTGTGCCTCTGAGTTTGCTGACAAGTCAATGAATGAGTATTCTGGCACTTCTATGTGCCATTTATACTCGTATTCAGTATTTGTTTAATGTTTTTCTTTAGATCACCTTTCATTTTAACTTAAATATGCTTATTTTCTTTCCTTCCTTCCTTCTTTTTTTTTTTTTTGAGATGGAGTTTCACTCTGTTGCCCATGCTGGAGTGCAGTGGTGCAATCTCGGCTCACTGCAACCTCTGCCTCCTGGGTTCAAGTGATTCTTCTGCCTCAGCTTCCCAAGTAGCTGGGACTACAGGCACCTGCCATCACGCCCAGCTAATTTTTCATATTTTTAGTAGAGATGGGGTTTCACCATGTTGGCCAGGCTGGTCTTGCTCCTGACCTCAAATGAACCACCTGCCTCAGCCTCCCAAAGTGCTGGGATTACAGGCATAAACCTCTGCACCCAGCCAATATGCTTATTTTCAATGGAAGCTTTATATCAACCCTGTAGATGGAAACCAATGTCACACACACACACAAATGGAAGGTAACGTCATGATAAATATAACAGAAAGTAAGGTTACTGAGTGCTAGCTAGCTTCTGCTGCCTATCTAACACTGAGGGTTTGCTGCTCTCTCTTTGCTAAGAGAGACATGCCAACATTAAACTGATATTCTTTACTTGACACAATCATAAGGCTTGAAAGAAAATTAGAAGTTCTTTCTCACCAACAGACGGAAGGATTATGTCATGCTGTCCATGTGCTACCTAAAAGAACCTTCTGTTTAGCCCAAGTGCTCATTCCACACGTGGGAAGGCAATGTCCCAGGTGATATGTAAGATCTCTATTAACACAAAACCTTCAGTGTTAGAGAAGCCAGGGGCTCAAGAGACAGAATGCCTCCAGTTCACTGTGTAAGAGCTGAAATGACACGATTGATTTATTTCCTCCATTTTGATACTATTCCCTCTATTTTAATTCATAAAACGTGGTTAGCTAGAGAAGAGTGTAAGAGATGTTGGAAAACATACTTCCTTGTAACCGACAAGTACCAGAGTTCAAAGTGTGCGCCCCGGGCCGGGTTTGAGACAGGATGCGTGTGTCTTCCCATTAGGTCTCTGACTTCACAAAGTTACTGCCAGTTGAACAGTGTTTGTTTTAGATTCTGTTTTTCAGGGGACCTCAAGCCCCCAAAAAAAGCCACTGAAAAAGGATCTTGGCAGCGGCAACATAGCTTTTTACTTTTTACTTTCAACATCACCTGTGAGAACAGGTAAAACAATTTTGCCTCTGGATGTAAAGAGAGATCGGCAAGCTCTGATTCTTAAACCTCAAGCCAGTAGGAGTCTTTGGAGCTCCTGGAATTTTTAGCAATTTCTTCACTCATTCACAAAACATCATTTCAAGCCCTCCATTGTGCTGAGAACTGCTGGAGCAAACCCCTGTCAGGTAGCACATCAGAGTTTAAGAGACCAGATTCTGCAGTCAATCTGCTTGGGGTTAAGTCCCAGCTTTTGACAAGTAATTTAACCTTTCAATGACTCAGTTTCCTCCACGTTAAAAATGTCAATAATAACAACAACAATAAGCATACCTCCCACTCATCGGACTTGTGAGAGGATTCAAGGAGGGGAAACACGTAAAAGACTTACACCAGTGCCTGACACATGTTTAGTGCTCAGTAAATGTTAGCTATTTTATAATTAACAATGAATTTGATGTTCAAATATTAAAATATTGCCTCTGACCTGGGTTGAGACTCGCTGACATCACTGATGAGAGGACACAGAGGAGTTGAGGGCCACTGCCCTAGCAGGAAGAAACGCAGTCCTGTGGAGAAGGTGTACTTACCCAGGGAGACCAGGTTCCGGTAATTCTCCAGGGTCACCTCCCGGTAGAGGCTTCTCTGAGCAGCACTGAGGGACCGTAATTCCTCCAGGCTGAAGTGCACGACCACATCCTTGAAGGTCACCAGCTCCTGAAACAGCAGAAATGCTCGTATGTGTTCCAAGTCCAAGAGCTATTCCAGAGCGGGAGAAAGAACCTGATTAGAGGAGACTCAACATGATTCAGGCATTCAGACCAGCAGAGGGCTTCCGAGTGCTCTAATCCAGAGCCACAGGCACCTGGCACTGCATCCTTCTGAGTCTGAGAGAAGCGGGAACACTACTGTAACAGTTCCTGTTGCTAGTTACTACCTATTTGAGTTGGAGGGAAAATATCCTTTTAAGCCACTTTATCGAGAAAGAATGCAAGCATGCAAATACTTAAAAACTCAGCAGTGTATCTCAGCCTTAGGAATCAGAGTCCTGGCTCTGGTTCTTTGTGAGTTTGGGTAGGTTAAGTCGCAGAGTCCCATCTGTAAAACAAAGTTCTCATGACATGAAGAAATACTCAATCTTATTAATAGACAAGGAAATGAAAATCAAAATGACAAAATACCATTTTATACCCATTCAATTGAGTATTGAGTAAAAATTAAGAAGTGTGACAATACCAACTACTATATAAAACATGGATCCACTGGAGATGCTAAGGGAAATGCAAATTGGAAAAACAGTTTTGACCTAGAAATTCTTTACTCAATTTTCAAAAATTTTTGTGGGCACATCTTACTTGTGTATACTTACAGGGTACATGAGATGCTTTCATACAGGCAGGCAATGTGGCATAAGCACATCATGGGGAGTGGGGTGTTCATCCCCTCAGGCATTTACCCTTTGAGTTACAAATAATCCAATTATACTCTTTAAGTTGTTTTAAAACGTACACTTAAGTTATTATTTACTATAGACTCCCTATTGTGTTACCAATAGTAGGTCTTACTCATTCTATTTTTTTTTTTTGTACCCATTAACCATCTCCACCTCCCCTCAACCCTCTACTACCCTTCCCAGCCTCTGGTAACCATTCTTCTACTCTCCACTGGACCTGAAAATTCTATTCCGAGGTACATTTGCTCATGTTTATAATATGTGTCTTATAAACATGGATGAGCATGTTTATAATAGCATTGTTTGTAACATCCAAATTATCTGGAAATAACCCAAACATTCACTAACAGCAGAAGAGATGAACACAGTATAGTCATACAGTGGAAGAGATTCCAGCAATGGAAACCAGTTAACCACAGTTATATACAACGATCTTGGTAAACTAAGTTGAATTTAAAAGGCAGGTGCCATACACCCAAAGGAAAATAAGCCATCCTACCAAAAAGACACATGCACCCGTACGTTCATCACAGCACTGCTCACAGTGGCAAAGACATGGAATCAACCCAAATGTCCATTTATAATGGATTGGATAAAGAAAATGAGGCATGTATACACCATTGAATATCATGCAGCAACAAAAAAAGAGCAAAACCATGTCCTCTGCAGCAATGCAGACGCAACCAGAAACCATTATTCTAAGTGAACTAACGCAGAAATAGAAAACCAAATACCATGTTCTCCCTTACAAGTGGGAGCTAAAAACTGTATATACAGTCATTAAAAAGGGAACAACAGACACTAGGGAATACAGGAGAAGGCAGGGAGGGAGTGGAGGGAGGGTTGGAAGAAGCCACCTGTTGGGTACTGTGCTTACTACCTGAGTGACAGATCCATTCATGCTCCACACCTTAGGATCGTGCAATACATCTCTGTGACAAACCTACATGTGTATGTATGCCCTGATTCTAAAACAAAAGTAACAATACACCTCTGTAACAAACCTACATGTGTATGCCCTGATTCTAAAATAAGAGTTAAAAAATAAAACATAGACTGACATCTTCAAATCTAAGGTTGTCCTAAGGCAACAGGATACTTAGCTTCCTTAGCAAATCTGAATGTCTACCAACTGGAAAATTGTAACATGTATGAGAAAATGCACAGGATCTCCCCACTCAAATATGCTAATCCAATAAACAGTCTTTATACACAGATAATGACAAAAATTAAGAATCGTAACTTGCTAGCCATTTTGCTCAAAATGTTATAGCAGCTAATGAACTTTTCTATTGCTTCTAGTTGTACTTTGGCAATGAAAAAAATGATTCAAAACCAAAGGTACATTGTTAGGCGGGGGTCTTAACCTGGCAACCATGGCTTCTTAGGGCTGAGCTTCGTAGTGCGTGTGCACCTTTCCGGAAGGGAAAAATTCCGAGTTTCTCAAAGGAGCCTGACTCAAAATACTTAGAATAGAGAGCAATCTCAGTTTTTCACAACCTTTTTTCTTGTGCTTTATTTTACTTAACTAATACAGTTAATATGCTACTATGCCTTGAATAGAATGGATAATAAATATTATTAGATAAAAAAGGCCAGGCGCAGTGGCCCATGCCTGTAATCCCAGCACTTTGGGAGGCCGAGGCAGGCGGATCACAAGGTCAAGAGACCGAAATCATCCTGGGCAACATAGTAAAACCTCGTCTCTACTAAAAAATACAAAAAGTAGCTGGGCGAGGTGGTGCACGCCTGTAGTCCCAGCTGCTCGGGATGATGAGTCAGGAGAATTGCTTGAACCCGGCAGGCGGAGGTTGCAGTGAGCCCAGATCGTGCCACTGCACTCCAGCCTGGCGCCTGGCAACAGAACGAGACTCTGTCTAAAAAAAAAAAAGATTGCTGAAAGAGAAATGTCACCTGATTTATTTTAAGAAAATTGAATTTGGTTGTAGAAAAGGTATTTAATTCAAGTAAGAAACACTGTATGGTCAGTCATAATTTCCCAGTCACAGTGCATATTTAAACTACGGTGGTCATGTGGTAGTCAGAGCATTTTTAAGACTGCTCTCTTACTGTTCCCAAATGTTTCCCTACTGTAAATTCTCCATTGACCATCCTACTTTTATTTTTTCCATCTCAACCTTTCTAACTATTAGAGAAAATCATGGGAACAAACCTACACTGGAATAAAGAGTCTTGAGTTCTTGTATTAGCTAGTTGTGAGATATGGGCTAATTAATCTTTAATTCTCATTGTCTCATCTTTAAAATAAAGAGATCCACCACATTATCCTAAAGTTATTTACATTCTAAAATTTTATAATAAAACACATAAAATCTTTTGATACTATAAAAATAAAAAGGCAGATATCAGAAGATTACATAATACTACGATACCCATTTTATTAATATACATCTTTTGCATTTTAATTGAAACTTTCTAGAACTTTCTATGCAAATCAAGCAACAACAGATTAAATTAGGGCTCATATACTGGCTGCCCAGCACCTTCAGATGTGTTTATTTGACTCATGTGGTCCTTTTATCCTTTTTTAAAAATTTGTATTTGCTACCATAACCAAAAAATTAGGAAATGTCATTATTAACTGGTTTTGTGGATTCCAATTAAAAAAATTAGAAGAGTTCTGTACTGTTTGTTATTGTTTTGCTTGTTTGTTTTTTGAGATAGAGTCTCACTCTGCAGCTCAGGCTGGAGTGCGGTGATGTGATCTTGGCTCACTGCAACCTTTGTCTCCCAGGTTCAAGTGATTCTCCCACCTCAGCCTCCGGAGTAGCTGTGATTACAGGCATGTGCCACCATGCCCAGCTAATTTTTGTATTTTTAGTAGAGACGGGTTTCACCATGTTAGCCAGGCTGGTCTGGAACTCCTGTCCTCAGGTGATCCTCCCACCTTGGCCTCCCAAAAGTCTGGGGTTACAGGTATGAGCCACCATGCCTAGCTTGAAATTCTTAATATACAAACATAAAGTATAATTAACATTTAAAAGTTCTGAATTTCAGATAAACAGCAAATAGTTTTTTTGCATATGTCTTAAATATTAAACATTGCATATTTATGCAAAAAATTGTTGTTTCAACTTAATATGCTAAAACTTCATTCATACTTACATGAAAAATTTATTCATGGTTTATCTAAAATTTAAATTAAATTGGGTGTTGTGTATACTTGCTAAATCTGACCAGCGTGCGCTGGAGTAACAGTACCACATTAGGCAGCAATAACTAAGTGGTTAGGGTTGTGGACCCAAAAGCCAGACTGCGGGTTTATATCTTAGGTGTATGATTTAACAGCTCTGTAACCTTCAGCATATTACTTAGACTTTCTGCCTCCACTCCCTCATCTACAAAAAGGGGTACGATAATAATGCAAACCACATAAGGATTTTTTGGAATAAAATGGAATACTAAAAAATAAACAATAATTCAAAGGACAAGAAAAGCGGAAAAATATTAAATATACAGTATGTGGGATGGTGATAAGTACAACAGAGAAAAGTAAGGCATGGAAGGAGGATAAAAGAATCAGAAGGATTTTTCTTGGAGAATTAAGAAAAAGAAAAGAATCAGAAGGAAACAGAGTAGCCAGAAGAAAAGGCCCAGCGAAGTGATAGTTATATAAAAACCTAAAGGAAATGAGGAAGTCCAAAATGGTTTAATTAAATAAGGAAGTCCAAAAATGAGCAGAGTAAGATCCCCGTATTTGCTAATCACGTCAGAAGAAAGCCCGACTCACCTGGGACCTAGCAGATGGTGGACTGTCTACCATCTCTGTGTTCCTCTCTTCTGCAGGGACAGAGTCATGAGCAAGGAAGCCTAGAAGGGAGGGAGGAACAGCCATGGAATTAAGCCCTGTCTGGCAGCGCTGACAGACACAGTGGCCTGCCACCCTCATGCCACCCTGCCCTGCCATGGGAAGGAACAGCAGTTCTAGAGTTCCTACGGTGAGAAAGATAGAAATCATTTCTGAACTCAATATAACAAGTTCCAAAAGTGAGCTCTGGTTACTGCCCAGCTCTAAATGCTTCAATGGCTCCCACAGCCTTCAACATACAGTAAAAGCTCCCTCTCTATCAGTCATTTCGGGCCTCACTGTCCAATCAAGATCACCACAGAATCTCTGTTTCTCAACTGGAAAGCAGAAATAATGACAATACCTATACAGTATTCCCCGCTTATCTGAGGTTTTGCTTTCTGCACTTCCAGTTACCCAGGGTCAACTGGGGATCAAAATTTTCCATTTAATAATGGAAAATTCCAGAAATATACAATTTGTATGTTATAAATTGTGTGCCATTCTGGTGATAAAATCTCACACTTTCTCGCTCTGTCCCATCTGGGACATGTAGCATCCCTTTGTCCAGGGTATCCACTCTGTATACACTAGCTACCTGTTAACACTTACTAGCTGTCTTGGTCATCAGATCAACTGTCACGGTATTGCAGTGCCTGTGGTCATGTAACCCTCATTTTACTTAGTAATGCCTCCAAAGCACAAGAAGAGTGATGCTGACGTACTGTTATAATTGTTCTATTCCAGAACTAGTTGTTGTTAATATCTTACTGGGCCTAACTGATAAATTAAACTTCATCACGGGTATTTATGTAGAGGAAAACACAGAGTATACACATGATTTGATACTATTCACATTTTCTTTTCTTTTTTTTTTTTTTTGAGACGGAGTTTCGCTCTTGTTACCCAGGCTGGAGTGCAATGGCGCGATCTCGGCTCACCGCAACCTCCGCCTCCTGGGTTCAGGCAATTCTCCTGCTTCAGCCTCCTGAGTAGCTGGGATTATAGGCACGCGCCACCATGCCCAGCTAATTTTTGTATTTTTAGTAGAGACAGGGTTTCACCATGTTGACTAGGATGGTCTTGATCTCTTGACCTGGGGGTATTAGAATGTACGCCCCTCAGATAAGGGGAGTATACTACACCTCTAAGGGCTCTTGTAAGGATTAAACATTACATATGTAAGGCACACGGTAGTATTTTTGGTAAATGGCAGCTCTTAGGATTAAATATTACATATGTAAGGCACACGGTAGTATTTTTGGTAAATGGCAGCTCTTAGGATTAAACATTACATATGTAAGGCACACGGTAGTATTTTTGGTAAATGGCAGCTCTTAGGATTAAATATTACATATGTAAGGCACACGGTAGTATTTTTGGTAAATGGCAGCTCTTAGGATTAAACATTACATATGTAAAGCACACGGTAGTATTTTTGGTAAATGGCAGCTCTTAGGATTAAACATTACATATGTAAAGCACACGGTAGTATTTTTGGTAAATGGCAGCTCTTAGGATTAAGCCTTTCCTATATATTTTTCACTCATTGGTCACTCATTAATCCAAACACCACCTTCACTCCAGGAGCCTTAAGTTTGATGGCCTTTCTTGCTTATATATTCTCTTTTCTGGGTGTACCCTTCATTAATCTGTTGTTTCTTTCTGGTACCCTAGGGAACTCTCTTTCCTTCTCACTGAACTCTAGCTTCATCAATAACTCAGTGCCACTGGCCAAGTTTTTAGCCCCTGGATAACACCCACTATATCCATATGAGGCACTCACTGTAACACCATGATTAAGAGTAGATGCTGGCACCAGCAGCCTAAGTCTGAATCCTGACTGCCAATTATTAATATAAATTGTGGAACCATGGTCTTACTCAACCTCTTTATGCCTCTGTCTCCTGGTCTACAAAACGAAGGTAATGCCTATTTCACAGAGCTATTAATAGAGGAAAATGAATTAATATGTAAGGACACCTATGATAATAATGAAAGCATTCTAAGTGCTCAAGTGTTCATTATTAGCATTTACAAAACTCTTTTAAGGAATGTGGGAGCACAGAATGGGATTAATCATAATCCCTAGTTCATGATGTGCTATCTTAATTGAGCCATGCAGAGCCTTCATGGTTATTTTAAATCCATCTGTTTATATTTTTAAGTATAACTAAGACCTGTGAATTTACTATCCAACCCAAAACTAGAACATTCCCAATAACTTACATCTGCCTGTGTGCTTCTTTCATGTGCATGCTCCAGTCCTCCCTCCAGAGATAAGCATGGTCTGAGGTCTCGTGTTTATATTCATTGTTCCCTTGCTATATACATGCCCCAAACAAGACTTCATTTTTAGTTAGTACTGTTTTCTTCAAAGGACTATAAGGACCCAGTGGCTTTCTTCTCTCATTCTTGAAATGTTTCCTTAACTCTAATCTAATAACTTGAGTTTCTAAGATATCTGTCAAGTTTTGGCAAAAGTTGAACTTCCAGGCATTATATCTCCCACATTTTATGCCCCCTTGCATAAAATTTAGCTAATCATTCTTGTTGTTGAATAGAAAGACTAAATAATGTAAAGACAATTTTTTCCAAATTTATACCTAATATAGTAATGCCACAAGCAATCCCAGGAGATTTTGTTTTTGTATTGTGTGTGTTGTTTTGTGTTGAAACTAAGGTTTGCGCTGGATGAGAAATGTGAGGGGAAGGTGAACGAAGCTGATATACTCAGAGAAATAGTAAATGTTAAAAGCAAAAGCCAAACCCACACAGCTGTAAAAAACAATGAAATCATGTCCTCTGCAGCCACATAGGTACAGCTGGAAGCCATTATCCTAAGCAAATTAACTAGAAAAAGAAAACCAAATACTACATGTTTCCACTTATAAGGGGGAGCTAAACACTGGGTTTAAACTACATGGACACTAAGATGGGAACAGTCAACACGGGGAATTCCGAAAGAAGGTAATGAGGAAGGAGGGCAAAGGTTGAAAAACTGCCTGTCCAGTACTATGTCCACTACCTGGGTGACAGAATCACTAGAAGCTGGAACTTCAGCATCACCTAATATACTCATGTAATAAACCTGCAAATGCACCCCCAAACCTAAAATAAAACTTAAAAAAAACCCCAAATCCCAAATTTCTTTCATCTCACATGACATTAGGCAGATCAGACTGAATGTATAAAATTCATTGTTTCATTCATTCACTCAGCAAATTTGCATTCAGCTCCTATTACATGCCAGGCATACAGCAGATATTCAATAAACAGAAGCAGCCAGTGGCTTCCTCCTTCTCACCTTCCTTCTCACATGCCGGAATAAAGTCTGCCACCATGGTTCCTGCCTCCTTGCTATTCTTGGGCTGTTTTGACCTGCCCCACGTCTGAAGCTCCTCTGGCAGGGTGCTCAGAAACTGTGCCAGCAGTTTCTATCAGATACAGATAGTTGCTCTATCATGTACTCCTTGGTGTGGATCTCTGGCTGCGCCCATTGCCAACAGAGCTCCTGGATTTGGCTCACAGCTTGATGAGGCCCATTCACTGACAGTCCCCAACTTTTGATGAGAAACTTTCAGTGTCTCTGTTTCTAGTTTATCCTCTTGACCATGCACATAAAAGATGTAGGGATTCCTCGAGATATCCGAAACCCCTATCACATGTGGCGTCTTTACACCCTGGTCCTTTGCAGGAAACAGCTACTCTTAAAGGCAGGCTGCTCTAGAACACAATGCTGTGGAAGACGGTGGGCAGACCTGTATCAGATAAAAGGATACAAAGACCTAAGGACCTGCAGAAATTAGAGAGACAACTAGCCTGCACGGTTATGACTGGACAGTGGACTGAAGGTGATCTGAACAAGTATTACCCAAAGATGACAGCTAAATAGCCAATCAACACAAAACAAGCAGAGATATAGGAATTAAACGACAATAGGATATAACTATACACCCTCCAAAATGTTCAAAATGAAGAAGTCAGATAATACCAAGTGTCGGGAAGGAGACAGAGACACAGTAGGATGATATATTTGTATACTGCAGTGCTAAACAGAAAATATGAATGTACATTGCTGTTGAATTAAAGAAACCAGGCTCAAAAAAAGGTCCATATTGTATGATTCCATTTATATAAAGGTCAAAATAGGCAAAACCTAACGTGCTAGAAGTCAGAATAGTGGTTGCTGTTTGGGGAAGGGTGGTAATGACTGGTACCAGGCATGAAGGCTTCTGGAAAGCTAGGAATGTTCTATTTCTTAATCTGAAAACTCATGATGTGGACACAGTGTATTCAGTTTCTGAAAACTGAGCTACAAATTTGTGGTTTGTGCCCTTTTCGTATGTATATTTTGCTAAACATTTTTTAGCTGTATTATAGTTGTAGGAAAACATCTAGGTCATAATATCAGGTGGAAAAATACCTGTACATAACAATACATGCTTCACCATACAAAGCCCAGAAAAGGTGGTAAATCAAAACACTGCACCAGCAGTTTACTTATGAGCAGTAAGTGACTTTTGTAGGTGACTTTGTACTCTCTCTCAAAACTATTTTCTAGCTTCAAATGTTCTACAACAAACCTTCATTTCTTCTGAAATCAGAGAAATAAAACATACTTTTCCTCCATAAAGGCTATACTCACTCTAAAGAACCACGAACAACGATGCCACTTGGGGGAAACATTTTTTTCTTTTCTTCTCTTCACTAAAACTTACACCTTTTATTTCTATAATTTAACAGTTTTTCTATTTGAAAGCATTTATTTTTGTAAATGTTCATTACATTATGATTATAAATCATTATAAATCATAATGTAATGAACATCACTGAAATGAAGTATTTGTTCCCATCTCTGATATCTCCCTTCTAGGATATATTCCGCAAAGTAAAATTACCTAGACAAAAGGCATGAACTTTTTTAGAAAAAGTTATTGACACAATCTGCCAAATTTTCTTTTTAAAGGCTTCTACCAACTTCTTCCAAACTCAATATGTAAGATTACAAATCACACTCAGTCCATCTGACAAGCAACAGAGCAGCTTCACGGCTTGTAATCAGGGCAGTCACAAGGGGCCCATTCTCACAAAGCCCATAGGCCTAGTTTAATGCCTTACTGTCACTCTCTTGAAACTTTTCAGTTTTGGGGACAAGGAGCCCCGCTTTTTCATTTTGCACTAAGCCCTGCAAATTATGTCACTGGTTCTGCCAATCAAGAGCATCACCACCCCTCAAAATCAGCTGTTAATTAGACAGACTTAAAAATATAGTTTTGGCCGGACGCGGTGGCTCACGCCTGTAATCCCAGCACTTTGGGAGGCCGAGGCGCGTGGATCAAGAGGTCAAGAGATCGAGACCATCCTGGTCAACATGGTGAAACACCGTCTCTACTAAAAATACAAAAATTAGCTGGGCGTGGTGGCGCGTGCCTGTAATCCCAGCTACTCAGGAGGCTGAGGCAGGAGAATTGCCTGAACCCAGGAGGCGGAGGTTGCGGTGGGCCGAGATCGCGCCATTGCACTCCAGCCTGGGTAACAAGAGCGAAACTCCGTCTCAAAAAAAAAAAATATATATATATATATATTTTTTTTTTAATTCTTTAATTTTACATTTCTTTTGATTAATAAGACTTCTTTTTGTTTCATATTTACAAGCCAATTACAAATTGTTCCTGTCCTCTGTGCTTCCTTCCACTGAGGCCTGTATTTATTTATTATTTATGTATTTATTTATTTATTTATTATTTATTTATTTATTTTTGAGGCAGAGTCTTCCTCAGCCGCCCGGGCAGGATCTTGGTCCCCTGCAGCCCCCGCCTCCTGGGCTCCAGCGATTCTCAGGCCTCAGCCTCCGGCCTCGGGGTGCGCTCCAGGCCCCCACCCACTCCACAGGGCCGTCCGGGGTCCCTCCCCGCAGGGGCGGCGATTTTCGGGTGCTCGGACGCAGCCCTCGCCTCTGGGGTGGCTTTTCCACCACAAGCACCCGACAGGGGCCCAACACGCCCTCACGCGCGCTCGCGGCCACCGTGACCCGGTCCCGCCCGGGCGCCTGGCTGGGCTGTCCCGCCCTGGGCCCCGCAGACTCACCTCGCACTCCCGCCGGCCCCGCCTGACTGAAAGGGCTGCACGCTCGGCCTGAGGGCAGGATCGGCGGCGCATGCGCCGTGGCTGGTTTGCGCGTGCGCTCAGCGGGGCGCGGGCTGAGGCCCTGCAGCTGCTCCCGGGCCCGAGTGCCCCGTGAGACACGAGGGCAGCGCTGCGACGGCGAGGAGCGTGGGAGGGCGCTCCTGTGACCCACATCCTTAAAACCAATGCCTTATCTAAGTTTTGGACAGTTAATCTACTGCTTACAACTTGGGGATAAATGGCAAAATCAAAGAAATCATAGACTAGGTAATTTCAAAAATTTGAAAATAAGTGGTAGTCGGTCCAAATCCTCCCTCACACCACGTGTGCACCATCCATCAAAAGTTTACCCCCAAAACATAGGTAACCACTGTAGCGTGTCTAAAGTGTCCTACTAAAGTTTCTTCATACCTGTAGAAAGTATGTATATGTGGGCCGGGCGCGGTGGCTCAAGCCTGTAATCCCAGCACTTTGGGAGGCCGAGGCGGGTGGATCACGAGGTCAACAGATCGAGACCATCCTGGTCAACATGGTGAAACCCCGTCTCTACTAAAAATACAAAAATTAGCTGGGCATGGTGGCGCGTGCCTGTAATCCCAGCTACTCAGGAGGCTGAGGCAGGAGAATTGCCTGAACCCAGGAGGCGGAGGTTGCGGTGAGCTGAGATCGCGCCATTGCACTCCAGCCTGGGTAACAAGAGCAAAACTCCATCTCAAAAAAATAAAATAAAAATAAAGTATGTATATGTATGTGTATATGTGTGTGTAAGGCCTCCTGCTATTCCTGGGGGATTGGTTTCAGGACCCCAGGATATCAAATTTTGTGGACGCTGAAGACTCACGTAAAATGGCACTGTATCTGCATATAACCTATGCTCGTGCTTCTGCATACTTTAAATCATCTCTAATTACTTACATTACCCAGTGCACTACCTACACGTCACTCCATTCTTGTGGATTGGACAGTACTCAGCACACATGGCAAATCTGTGGTTTTTGGAACTTGATGGAATTTTCTTCCAAATTTTTTTTTTTTTCATTTTTTGACTCTGTTAGAGATGATGTCTCACTCTGTCACCCAGGCTGGAGTGACAGAACAGTGGCGCCCCTGAAGTTGGATGCCACTGCTGCAGCTTGGTCCCACTCATGCCCCAACCTCAAACTGCAGGCTGATCCCCGCTGCACAGAGAATGGGTCCTCTAGCCCAGGAATGACTGAGCAAAGCTTCCGCTCTGGCTGCTCACCCACTGGCAAGAAGCTGGCTAGCTCAGTGAGTCCCATAAAGGACCCCCAGGTGGTGGGGAGGGCGGGGTGGGGAGGCTGACCATATGCCAAGGATGAGCAGGCAAATGAATGTGCTGCCAGAAAAGGGTCTTGATCCAGACCTCAAAAGAGGGTTCTTGGATCTTGCACAGGAAGGAATTCAAGGCAAGTCACACAGCATGGTGTGTGACTTTATTAGAAGCAAATTTATTAGAAGCTATTCCGGAACAGAGCAGGGCACGGTCAGAAGCAAGCAGAGGAAGGCACCATCTTTGTTTTAAGTTTTTAGGGTCTTGTGTACGTAAAGACTAAACTAAGCTGTGACTACGTGAGGGTGAGCTGAAAGCATGACAACATTTATTATTCTATTGATTTAAAGAGCCTGGGAATGGTGCCTTGCCAGGCATGGTGGCTCATGCCTGTAATCCCAGCACTTTGGGAGGCCGAGGCAGGCAGATAACCTGTGGTCAGGAGTTTGAGACCAGCCTAATTAACATGGTGAAACCCCATCTCTACTAAAAATATTTAAAACAAACAAACAAAAATTAGCTGGGTGTGGTGGCACGGGCTTGTAGTCCCAGCTACTCAGAAGGCTGAGGCAGGAGAACAGCTTGAACCTGGGAGGAAGCTGCAGTGAGCTGAGATAGTGCCACTGCACTTAAGCCTGGGCAACAGTGAGAATCTGTCTCAAATAATAATAATAATAATTAATAATAACAACTAAGCTGTGACTATGTGAGGGTGAGCTGAAAGCATGACAAAATTTATTATCATATTGATGTAAAGAAAACTGTCCTTAGAAAGGTGAGAGAGGAAATGAAGGGTTGACAGTGTAGACTACAGAACCAGGAAGTGACCTACCAGCAAGTATTTTATATGTGTGTGTTCTTCTCTATTTCTCTCTGTTTATTCCTCTTAGCGTTTGTTCCCTTATGCCTGTGAAAATCTCCTACATGCCAATTTTCGTGAATTGAAGGAACTTGAAATTCTCCCTTCTTGAAAATGCCTTTCTTCTTCTCCTCCTCCTTCTCCCCCCCTCCTCTTCCTCCTCCTCTTCCTCCTCCCTGAGGCCCTAAAGGCAACGAGGCCTTGGCTGCTTTACTAAAAGGATGATTCAGAGGCTTTGAGGTTAAGGGACCACTTTGTGTGGATTGGAAGGAATCTCCATGATGACCTTAATGTACCTATGGGAGACTACCTGAGACAGGGTGCCAGGGATGCCCACCTGGCCTCAATAAGACACCAGAGATGCCAGATTGCAATGGTCAATACTGGTTTTGTGCAGAGTAAGGAAAATTTAGAGCTCAGATGGTTAACCTGCTACTACAGAGTTAAGCAGAGTCTTCTAAAGCTCTATATCTCCCTCTATTTTCTTCTCTGCTGGCTTTAAATATGCTGGTGCTGAAATGACACTTACTATGTATGGTCTCACTGAAATGGAAACAGTGGAAACTTGTTTGAAACTGAAGAAAAAAATGAAAAAAAATTTTTACAATCAAAACCGCCATGAAAACGGCTTTACCAAAAATTTTGGTCCACAGCTTTCACTGAGTTACCTATCAGGGCAAACAGAGTTTAGCCGTGTGAACAGTTTCCAATTTTCTTAGAAATAATTTGCATCCAGCTATCTTTATACAATGGTAAGTTTGTATTGCTATCTCATGGCTAAAATTCTGAGGTAAAAGCTTTTGGATCTTCGTGTGTGTGTGTGTGTGTGTGTGTGTGTGTGTGCATGTGACAAAAACATGCAATGAGGAAAGGAGTCCCTATTTAATAAATGGTGTTGGGAGAGCTGGTTAGCCAAATGCAGAAAACTGAAACTGGAGCCCCTCCTTATACCATATACAAAAATCAACTCAAGATGGATTAAAAACCTAAATGTAAAAACCCAAACTATAAAAACCCTAGAAGAAAATATAGGCAATACCATTAAAGACATAGGAACAGACAAAGATTTCATGACAAAGACGCCAAAAGCACTAGCAACAAAAGCAAAAATTGACACATGGGATCTATCTAAACTAAAGAGCTTCTTCACAGCAAATGAAACTATCATCAGAGTGAACAGACAACCTACAGCATGGGAGAAAAGTTTTGCAATACATTCGTCTGACAAAAGTCTCATATCCAGCATCTACAAGGTGCTTAAACAAATTTACAAGAAAAAAAAAAAAACCATTAAAACATGGGCAAAGGACATGGACAGACATTTCTCAAAAGAAGACATTTATGTGGCCAAGAAACATATTTTTAAAAAGCTCGACACCACGGCTCATTAGAGAAATGCAAATGAAAACCACATGAGATACCATTTCACACCAGTCAGAATAGCTATTAATAAAAAGTCAAAAACAATAGATGATAGCAAGGTTGTGGAGAAAAATGAATGATTTTATACTGTTGGTGGGAGTGTAAATTGGTTCTACCATTGTGGTGATTCCTCAAAGACCCAGAGGCAATCTCATTACTGGGTATAAACCCAGAGGAATATAAATCATTCTATTATAAAGATACATGTGCATGTTCATTGCAAAATGTCTTTTCCAGGGATCTGGATGGAACTGGAAGCCATTATCCTCAGCAAACTATTGCAGGAACAGAAAAGCAAATACCACATGTTCTCACTTATAAGTGGGAGCTGGATGATTAGAACACATGGATACATGGTGGGGAAAAATACATACTGGGGCCTGTTGCAGGGTGTGGAGTGGGAGGGAGAGCATCAAGAATAGCTAATGGATGCTGGACTTAATACCTAGGGATGGGATGATCTGTGCAGCAAACCACCGTGGCACATGCTTACCTATGTAACAAACCTACACAACCTGCACATGTACCCCTAACCTCAAAAGCAGAAAATTTTAAAAACCCTACACATGTACCTACTACATGATCTGGTGATTTCATTTTTAAGTATTATAAAACGTGGAAACAGCCCAGGTATCAATCAATAGAAAAACAAATAACCAAAGTATGGTAGATTGATATGATAGAATATGATTCAGCAAAAATGGAACAAATTGTCTAAACATGCAACAAAATGGATGAATATAGAAAAACATTCTAAGTGAAAGAAGAGTTACATAAAGAATGCATACTGTGTCATTCTATTTATGCTAATTCTACAACAAGCCAAACTAATGTATGGTGAAAATGAATTAAGGGTTGCCTCTAAGGAGACAGAGTAGGAGACTTACTGATGAGGAGCATATGGGAATTTGGGGATTGATAATGTTGTTTTGTATATTTGTTAATAGAGATTTGAGTTACTCAGGTGTACATATTTTCCCAAAACTCATTGAATAATATCTTTAATAATTGTATGTTTTGATGTATGTAAATTTGACCTCACAGTAAAAAAGAAAGAATCCTTAAAAAAAAAAAGAACTAGGTACATATAAATGGGAAAAATGCCTGTAGACAATCTTTTCATGTAATTAAAATGTTGTAATTATTGTGAATTGAATAACAAACGCTCATTAGATGTTGGGTCATTTCCAATTAAAAAGGGATTATAAAATTAAAAAAAGTTTCTAAAAGTTATAGAATGGTTTCAGCTATAAAATGCTAACATCTGATAAACAGTTCAACATTTATTGCCTCCTGAGTTTTCACTAAAATTTAAGAATAATATAATTATGTGATTTGTATTCTTATTGAGAAAACGATAATTTTATGTAGTTTAGAGGTTATTTAAAATGATTTATTTAAAATGGTAGAAAGGAAACAGTAACTAAGAGAAAGAGAGAGATAAAAGATTTTTAGATATAAACGTGTATTTTTGGTAAGAAAAGAAAATAATTTCATATAAGAAAACAATTTCATATGGTGAAGTTTTGTCCTAAAATAAAATAACCGATTATTTTAAAAGAGGTCTTATAGAACAAATCAAAAGGTCTAAGCATGTTATAGATGATCTGTGTAAGTCATGATAAAGTCTGTGGAAGAAAATTTATCAAAGAAATTTTGTATATGATTAAGTTGGCTACAATTAATGAGAAATTATTCATAAGTCTTTCTGTGATTGGTTGTCTACATTAAAACAAGGTTTCTTTATGATATTAATTTACTATTAATGAAATTATTAAAAGCTTTGATTTTTAATTCTATAATCTTCTACCTACAGCTCCCTTATCCTCAGTGGCCTCTGCAGGCAACACACTCCCTTTCTACCAATCACCTTCAGACTCCTCTCAGGGACTCAGCCAGCCAGTACCCAGAGTGGGGCATTTACCAGCCTTACTCTATGATGCCCCTTCCAGCAATCTCCCAGTGGGGTAAGAGAAATGGTTGCTGTACATTTTCCCTTCACAGTTTTATAGGTTTTTAACTGAAAGTCTCATTCTGAAGGACTAAGGGAAGATCCTGAAGGGTTTAAAAATCTCATTCAGAATATTTTCAGACCCATGACCTCAATTGGGCACATGTCCAGTCCCTTTTAATATTCTCTTCAGTGAAACAGAAAAATACCTCTGTTCTCAAAAAAAGGCTAGGGAGGAAGTGGACCAAGCCCAGAGAGAAGAGACAATCTTATTTTAGCTCTCAGAGCACAGCAGACATTAGACATAAGCTCCAAAAAGTAAAATTAGAACTCAATGCTCCCATCTCAAGACTAGTAGACCTGGCCAGTAAGGTGTCTAACAACTGGGATAGGGAGAAGGACCAGAAAGAAGACAGAGAGGACAAATGGCAAGCCCACTGACTGGCTGTTGCCCTCGAGTACTGGCCAGATAACTCACAGGATACCTATCCATAGAGTACCACAGCTCCAGTGAGTGATCTTTGGTCCCCTAACTAACAGAAAGGATCCAAAAGACCTAAGGGACTAGGACCAAACCAACATGCCCTCTGTAAGGGGGAGGATCACTGGATCCTCCATGTCTTAAGGGAGGGGGAAGGGGACAGGTCCCTCCCAGGTGCCTCACAGAGGCAGATGGTCCAAATAGAAAAAAGATGAACAGGGCCTATTAACAGTGGATTCACCTATTTGAGTGGTCATTATTTAAGGCTTTGATTTATTTAGATATTTGTTTCATTCATGTAATGAAGAGCCCCCAATTAATAGATGCTTAAATATGACAGATGTTTATTTCTCATGTAAAAGCCCAGATAGGTAGTCAAGAATCATCAAACATAAACTCTTAACTGATTACTCTAACATCTTCAATACATGGCTTCCATCTCTTGATCCAAGATGGTTGCTCCAGTTCCTACCACCACATCTACATTCCAGCTTGTAGGGAAGGGGAAAGAGAGAGTAGAAGGCTGGTTGTGACCTGGAAATGACACATACCTTTACCGTGCTTATCTCATGGGCCAGATGTTAGTCACATGCCTACATCTAGCTGCAAGGAAGGCTCAGAAAATATTTACTTATTCTAAATAGCCACATAACCAGTCAACATTTAGGAAGAACAGGAGAATGTGTATTGGGAGATAATTAGTTGTTTTTGCAACTGCCTTTCTCCCCATACATACTGCTGTGGTCTGAATGTCTGTGTCCCCACAAAACACTTATGTTGATGTTCAAACCCCAGCCCAATAGTATTAAGAGGTGGGGCCTTTAGGAGGTGATTAGGTCACAAGGGCTAAGCCAGAAACTGATTCTTATTGGAATAATCTTGTGTAGCTTAAAATAGTGAGTAAAGAGTTAACAATCAGTCCTTCTAGTAGGACAGAAATCAGGGAAGACTCACTAATCTCAATAGGGGGAAATAATAGGCAGTCTCTTCTCAGTGTACCTGTAAGAATGACTCAGCTTTGAACATCTTCTATCCAAGTATTGCTCTGCTGAAGATTCAAATTCTTGGGTGAGGAAGTCTGACTGGTCTACCCCAAACCATGTAATTATCCCTTTGCTGGGATGAGGGAGGGACAGAGATGGTGACTGGAAGGAACAGGGGCAGGATAGTTCACCAAACCCATGCAGTGTGCTGTTACTAAAAGGATGTTGGGCATACAGAAGAGCTATCCTGGACAATTCACCCTCTGGCTTTGTTATAGAAACCATGCAATTATCCTGGGGAATCTTCTTGAACTACTTTGCTTGAGAGTAGTCTCCCCAGACTTTTTCCATGCTCCTCCTTGCCACTACATATGGCATGTAAGTGGTATGAGGCATGCAGTAAGTTGGCAGACATTCATGAGAGGCTAGTGGGAAGGAAAAGAAAAATCTAAGCCCAGAATGAATTTCTATTCCATGAGACTACGAGATTGCCCTCTCTCTGGTTTAAAGGGCTTGGCACGATCAATCTGCTACCAGCTGTCTGCCTGGTATACAGATATAGTACCAGTCCTGGCTTCTTTCTCACTTGTGCCTTTCTAGGGAAGGAGTGACTTAAATTCCTTGAGCTGGCTAGCCCAGACAGCATATGTTAATTGCTCTTTACCCTGCAATGTTCTGATCCCTAACAGTGTTTAGATTCAACAGCCACTAATCCTTGAGAGGTTTGTCAAAAAATGGATTAACCATGTAAAAACAACCCAAGTGCAGGCAGTTCAGCCAGACTCCACAAGGCACTAGGGTAGGTGAGGCACCAGAAACCAAGATTCCCTCTGGCTTTATGGTTTATTTCCTTCTAGCCCCAACCCATATAACCACCTAGGTAGCTCTCAGTCTCTTTTGAATCTGACTGGACACAGGGACAGGAAACCTATGGGCACCAATCAAGTGATAGATACCAGGGAGAGGTCAAGTCTAACAGAATAAGCATAGCAGTAGGGGAACTTAGTTACTCCTTCAACTGGGTGTGGGGTGGAGGAAGGAACTGCCCGAGTATAAGGATTGGTCAAGCAACCCCTAATGACACCCACTTCATTCCCTTCCTTTACAAACTTCTGTAACACATTATTTAGGAAATGCATCCTTAAAAAGTCCCGACCCTCCTACCCTGACCTACGCTGATGCCTCTTGTCACAGAATGATCAAAACTGTCAGATGGTGTAAGAAGCTGTGACCAAAACAGTCAGATGGTACAAGAGATAAGGTTCTAAAAACATGAAAGAATGCAGTACTCTGTCAAATCCGACTTAGAATTAATGACAAGTATACTTTTGTATCTTAAGAGCAAAATTCAATCATTTGACATGAAGGATATTAAAAGGGCATGAAGTACATGACCATCTCCTCTGACTTATGAACTGCGAGAGCGGCCACAAATTAGGTATGGTGCTACCTACTGTGGTCACCAATGGGGCTGGCAAGTTGGTTAAAAGGCTCTGATCATTATGGAATCACAGGCATGTTTAAAAGTTACCATCAGGAATGATAACCTGATGAATTGCAGGGGATGCTTCTGGTGGGGAAGTCAGGTTAAAGTCTGGTTAATGAACTTGGGGGAAAAACAGTACAGAGATAACCCCCTCAGGATAATTACTTTTTAACCTCAGGCAAGTCAGAAATAAATACCTGAGATATAGTATTAATACTTTTATGTTAAGTATTCATTATTGCCTGTGATTTTTTTTTTTTTTTATGTTTGGGACAATCTCACATTTCCAATTAAAAACACCCACTCAAGTAACTAAGATATACTTGTGGTTATTATCAAGTTTAAAAAAATTGTTGGAACATATGTTTTGGTTTTATAAGGGCAGTTACAAATGCGAAATCAAAGAGTATTTCAAAATCCCTTAGAAGTAATTGTTGAAATAGATAATACTTAAAAATAGAGTAAGATTTGCAAACCAAACTTTTTAGGCTTAAGGAGGGGCTCAGTTTTTGGATTTGTATCTCTAAAAGAACATATTTAACAACCCCAAACACAAAACAGACAAAAGAAGAGATTGAGAAACACTTATTTTTAACTTTATTTTTATTGTTGACACTATTACAGATAGATAGAATGATCACAACCATATTAACAAACCAAAAACCTGTGCACAGAAACAAGATGAAGTAAGATGTTGACCACGGTTTTTGGATGGTGAAAACATGGGTGAGTTTCTCTTCTACATTTCTGTAACTTCAAATTTTCTATAATGAACACGTATTTCATATATAATGGAAATATATGTAATAAAGGGGGACTACCAAAACACTAGAATGATGAAGACCTTTTAAGGAAACCGAGACAAAATAACCATAATCCCACAACAACCACACAACTATTTCTTGTTTTCCATCTTTCTTCCCATCTTTGACAGTTATGCATACTTATCATTCACAACCTAATAATCACAGACTAGTGTACAGATCAAGATGTTAACAGTCATTGTTGTTGGGTGTTGGGGATATGAGTGAATTTCCCTTTCTTTACTGAATTTCCAGTTTTCTGTGAGTATGTATTATATTTGTAATGGAAAAGTACACACATAAAATTTATTACCAAAACACCAAAGATTATTTAAGGAATTTGAGACAAAATATTTAACCAAATTCCCACAATGACAACACCATATTAGTTATTTTCCACATCTCTTCATTTTAGACTTTATGCACACATATTTAAAACTGTTCTAATCACAAGCTTGTGCACTGAAACAAGATGGAGGAAATAGATCAAGATGTCAGCAGTAGTTGTTGGATGCTGGGAATATGGGTAATTTTTTTTTATAATTTACTGTATTTTCTAATTTTTCCTCTGGGCATGTATTATGCACGCAATAGACATACATAATACACTGTTATAAGGACATTATTATAAGGAATATTTGAAAAAATTAAGATAAAAGTATTTAACCATAATTCCACAAAAGTAACATAACAGCTATTTTGAATATATATTTCAACACAGTTATAATCATAAACCTGCGCACAGAAACAAGAATAAACAAGATAGAGAAGAGTATATATGTCTTTGGATGGTGGGAATATGAATTTTTTTCCTCCACTTTTCTGTACTTTCCAAGTGTGTGATAATGAGTTCAAATTATGTTCACAATGGAAATGTGATCATAAACTTTTTAGTAACACTACCATAAAGAACATTCAAGAAATTTAAGAAAATAATGCTCAACTATAAGCCTACAACACCACCACCACCACCACAACAGCTTTTGACTATAAGCATACATTTTTAAACAGTTATAACTGTAGTATAAATATACTTTCGTGTCCTGCTTTCTCCACTTAATATTCCGTAAATATATTTCCATGTTGCTACCTAACTCACGATTATCATTTTTAAACAGCTGCATAAGTGTCCATAGATAGGTTTACACAATCATTCTCTTGTTGTTTACCATTTGTCACTATCTTTTCACTAACTTAAGGTTCAAACGGACACCCTGACTTCTGGCAAGCTGCTTTCTGAAAAGGGTCTATGAATTAACACTGCCAACAATGTCACCAACTAATGAACCCACAAAGTTCACCGTGACATCAACGCTGATTCCCATTTCAAAAGTCCTCTTCCTATGTAGTACACCTCATTGTCCCTCAGCTTTCCTGATGTCCGTTCCAACCTCAGGTCTTCCTATGCAGCCAGCCCTCACTTACACCATGCCATCAAAGGCTCCTTCTTTTCCAAACTGCTCAGGACACCCCACTTAATTCATTCTAGGCAACCTGGCCTTCCACAGTTTTTGCCTCTGGTGTTTTCTTTTGTCTGCCGCCTCTCCCCTCCTAGGTCTGGTGATATATTAGGACTCCCTTCTTTGGCTTACTCATTTCTGCTTCTTGCTCTCGGCTCTACAATCTTCCTAAACTTTGGCACTCTGCATCTTTTGCATACTCCCAAGCCCTAATCCTGCAGATCTAGAAGAGTAAGATTCAGACACATTTCCCCCAGTGGGTATTTTAATTTTGCTTGTTCAAATGATCTACACTTATCTTTTGCAATTTTTTTTTTTTTAGTTTTTTTTAATTTTAATTTTTTTTTCCAGCCAACTCAAGGCCAAAAAAATCTCTTAATATAGTTATTATGCAAAGGGAGGGGAAGCAAAGGAGCACAGGTAGTTCACAGAATAGGACACAGGAAACCTCAAGCTGTGAGGTCAATTTGTAACTAAAGGGAATGCTAAGATCAGACTAACACAACACTCAGAAATACTCTAGGAAAGCTGAAAAAGAATGAACAGATGGTAACAAAACAAATTAAGGCTGCTGGGGAACCTGAGTCCATGTTAAGCTTGGGTTGACTGTAAAGAAAGCATTTTTTTTTTTTTAATGCAAGTTAGACATGGAGTTAGAGGGTCAGATAAATAAAGAAGAGAATTAAGTTAGCGATAGAAAGATCTAAGGATACTAGCTCCTGGGCACCTAGGGTGCAAACTGACTTGTGGCAGCATATGCTGATGCTACACAGGGGACCCAAGCCAAGTTGCTACTTATCACTTAAGGCAGGAAGCGCACAAAGAAAGTGATGAAAGGTCGTTAGCCTGCATCATTATTTACAGCATGAGAGCCTCTCCTACGGTTCTCAACCTTCATTAGGCACTACTGTGATCTAGTGATGGTTGTAACCCATTCTTTAAAGGCAAAGATGTAAGATTTACAGGGAAAAGCTTCGGGTTTTATCAATTCACTATCATCAAACACATACTGAGTTGGTTTAAAAAAACAAACAAACAGAAAACAAACTTGTAATGTTTTTGCATGAGAACCACTGATACATACGTACAATGTGGCAACCAATCAATTTGGGTTATAAAAAGGCCAATCCATATATTGTAAAGCCTTACACAGTATTAGGTTCCGAAGTGTTGGTGCAGACGAAATGGCTGCAGAAAGAAGCTCCAAGTACTTCTGCTTTCAAACAGCCAAGAGTAAAAGACATGTTATCCATCACGCCTACACCTTCACAAGACTATTCAAGGGTGAGGAACAAAACAACTGCTCAAAGATACTGACAGGGTTCAAATAATGCACAATAAATCCTTCTCAGGATCTAAGACACTTACAAATATATTCAAAGTTGTTGCTCTCTTCCTCCTCCCCCACACCCCAAAAAAATCAGAGTACCAGGTAAAGAGCCTCTGCACAGTAAACTGTAACTGTATATCATATTAAATCCAAATAGATGTGATCACTGTTCTGCCATAATTTGCTATTTTATATACACCTCGGGAAACACTATGTATCGGTTATGCAAGTGTCATTTACGGTTCGTTGGGGCAATCTTTGTAGTCTAGAATACTCATAGGGTTTTCTCAATCTGATTACTTGGAAAGGTAAGGTGTGTGCTGTGGCTTTCCCATATGTAGACACTGATGTCTGAAGGGGAAAGCTTAAGACTGTGAAATCTCTACATTTAGTCTCTTTTCAATCTGAGTTCAGTGATGTTAAGTCAGGTATGTACACGTTAAGGTTGTCTCCTACTGACATTATCATGGATTGGCTTGAATTCTCTGTGGTTTGGTAAGGGTCAAGTCCTAGGTGAAGGTTTTCTAACCTTTACCCAATGCCGTCAGCCGGTGTGGGTATTCTGGTGTCTGGCGAGGGACAGGCGGTCACTGAAGAGCTGCCCACAGACATCACATTTGAAGTATTTCTCATCGGCTTGATCGGCACCACCTGTGCTGGTGCTGGCACGTTCAATGTGGCCTGAGCACTCTCCAAAGGCATTTGCAGGCTCAAATATGATCATGCTGGCATGGGTTTTCAGATGCTCACCGAATGCTGCGCTAGAAGTGAAGGTTTCTGTGCATTCATGGCAGTCATAGTATGGTTCTTCCACCTGAATCTCTTGATCTTCACCTTCTTCAGGGTCTTCGATTCCCGCACCATCAGGCTCATCGGCATCTCCCTCTGGCTCTTCAGCTTTTCCCTCTGGCTCTTCAGCTCTTTCTTCTGGGTCTTCAATCCCTGCACCATCTGGCTCGTCGGCATCCCCATTTGGCTGCTCAGCCTCTCCGTTCGGCTGCTCAGCCTCTCCATTGGGCTCTGCAGCCTCTCCATCTGGCCCTTCAGCCTCTCCATTAGGCTCGGCAGCCTCCACCTCTGGCTCAGCAGCCTCCACTTCTGGCTCGGCAGCCTCCACCTCTGGTTCGGCAGCCTCTACATTTGACCCCTGAATCCTCAGAACTTCTTGTGGAACATGGACATTGGCTTCAACTTCCTGGGCTGCTGCTCCAGCTGCTTCATCATCATCATCATCATCTTCTTCTTCCAGATGAAGCTCCTTATGTTTAGTTAGGACTGTGCTATGAATAAAGGACTTACCACAGTCCTTGCATTCATAGAATGGCATAGCTCCTTTGAGGGGCTCAGTAAGAAATGAGGTATGAGTATAGGAGGACCCATACTCATAAGGCTCATTCTTATGAACAGTTACATGATCTGCAAGTTCTGCTGCATTGACAAAAGATTCTCCACAGACTGCACATTCAAAGAGTCTCTCTTCAGTCTGACTTCTCTGAAACTCAGCGAGGGCTAAGCCTGGAATGATCGCTTCCTCGGCCATCTGGCTCTGCTCCAGTAAATCATCTTCCCTATGAAGCCTCATATGCTCATTAAGGGCAGAGCTATGAATGAAGCCCTGTCCGCACAACAGGCATCGAATGGCTGACCCAGCAAGAGCAGGATTCCTCTCTGCAGCACGATTCCTCCGTGGCTTCACAGGCAAGAGGGCAATAAAACCATCATCACACCCCTTCAAGGAATACAACTGGTCTTGCTCATGGATTCTCTGATGCTCGAAAAGGAATGAGCTATGAATAAAAGATTCCCCACACTTTGGGCATTCATATAGCTGCTCTCCAGTGTAATTTCTCTGATACTCACTAATGGAATGGGTGTGACTTACAGAATGTGTGTACTCCCGACTGTCAACCAGGCACTTCCTCCTGTGGACTTTCTGATGGTCTGTGAGGTCTGTGAGATCCACAAAGCCCAGGCCACAGTCCTCACATTCATAGATTGTGTCATCAGGGTCATCCTTCTGAGGCTCTTCCATGTCTGAGCCTTGAATGACAGGGTCTTCAATTATCTCCTGACCGTGAGTCTCCTCGCCATGCATCTCCTCATCTTGGGTCTTCTCACCATTAGACTTCTCACCGTGGGACTTCTTGCCATGGGTCTCCTCCCCATGGGTCTTCTTGCCTTGAGACTTCTTGCCATGAGACTTCTCTTGGTCATAGTTTTTCTGGTGTGTGTTGAGGTCTTTGTTGGTAGCAAAGGATTGTCTGAACTCCTTATATTTGTTCCGGGCTTGTTCTTTAGCATATTGCTCTTGGGCATAACTTGTTTGAGGGTCAGTAGGTGCCAAGCTGCGAATGACAGACCATTCATAGTTTCTGCTTCCAGAGGGCTTCTCTCTATCATGAATCTTCTGGTGCTCAGTGAGGTCAGACCTATGAGCAAAGCACTCTCCACACTCCTGACATTCATAGAGCATCCCTCGAGGGCGATGTGTTTGTTGTTTACCAAAAGGTAGAGAGTGAATTACAGAGGTCTCATTGCTCCTATGCTCAATATACTTCTTTTTAGCACGAGCCTTCTGGTATTCACGGACATTGGAGCTGGGAACAGAGAATTCACCATCCTTCTTAAATTCACCAGATCCCTTTCCAGAAACACTTTTCTGAGGTTTGGCATGGGATACACTCTGTATGACTGAGTCTTCATAGTTGTGACTCTTACTGCCCCCTTCACAAGGGTTCTCTCTGGCAGCAATCTTCAGTCGCTTACCATTTAGGTCTGAGATATAAATGGAGGATTCTCCATTCTCATTAGATTCCACCAATTCATTTCCATTGTGACTTTTTGGAAGTTTGGAAGCCACTAACCTCTGGATAACAGACCTACTGTATCCCCTTCCTTCAGAGGTGTTCCCTCCAGCACGAACTCGCTGGTGGTTGATGGCCTCAAAGCTCTGAATGGTAGACTCTGCCATTACTTTTGGTTTACTGGGCCCTGCTACACTGTGACTTTTTTGAGCTTCCACAGAGGCTAGGCTATGAATAACGGATCTCTCATATGATTTCCCCTCATAGACATTTTCCTTAGTGGGAATCTGGTTTTCAAAGGGGTTAGAGCTAATGGTGAAAGGCTTCTCGTCCTCATCACTTTCAGGAGGTCTTGTTATGGTATGACTCTTCTGAGATTCAGTGAAGGGCATACTATGAATGACAGATTTCTCATACCCTCTGCCTTCAAAGATGTTCTTTCGAGAATGAATTTTTTGATGCTCACTGAGCTCTGAGCTTTGCATGAAGGCATCCCGGCCATCTGTAAAGTCGTAGAGCTTCTCCTTATTGTAAGTTTTCTGGCGCCTTTTAAGGGACTGACCAGGAATAAAGGTTTCCTCACACACTTTACCCTTATTTTCAAATGGGTTCCCTCTAGCATGGATTTTCTGATGTTCTTTCAGAGATGAGCTATGAAGGAAAGTCTCCCCACACACCTTACATTCGTACATTTTCTCTTTACCATACATTTTCTGAAATTCATTAAGGGTTGAGCTGGGCATAAAGGCTTCCCCGCGCTCGCGTTCGCGTTCACGTTCACGTTCACGGTCATTATCTTTGCCATCCCCAAAGTGGATTTTCTGGTGCTCAATAAGGGCAGAACTATGAAGGAACGTTTCCTTACACACCCTGCACTCATAGAATTTGTCTTTGCCATAGATTTTCTGAAGCTCACTAAAGGTTGGGCTAGGCATGAAGGCTTCCTCATATGCCTGATCCTTACATTCCACAAGATAATCTCTAGCATGGATTTTTCGATGTTCAGCCAAGGCGGCACTCTTATTGAAGGTCTCCCCACAGTCCTTACATTCAAAACGTTTCCCTCCAATCTGACTTTTCTGAACTTCACTGACAGCCACACTGTGTATAAAGGACTCACCATACTCATAGAGGTTCTCTCTAGTATGCATGATCTGGTGCTCAACAAATCCTGAGATGACACTGAACGACCTCCCACACTCATCACATACATAAGGCATTGCCCCAAAATCAACTGGCTGTGACTCGGTGAAGGATGGGGAGCTGAGGCTGCTCAGGCTGCTCATGCTCATGGCTTTTCTCATCTCACTACCACATTCAAAGGGCTTCTTCCTGGGACAGGCTTTTTGATCATGAGTCGAGCCCTTCCCATCTGTGTCAAAATGATAGCGCCTCTTTCTTTCAAGAATTCTCTTTCTGGAAACAAGGGTTGAATTGAACCTAAAGCCTCCCCTAAATGAATTCCCTTCATAAACCCTCTCCTGGATCACTGACTCCCTCTTGTTCAATGAAAGGTCCTTCCAGTTATCATCTGACATTCTGGGGAATCTCTGTGACCGGTCGCTTGACTCCCTTGCTCTTCCTGATTTGGAACTGCGTGACACATCCTTGATGAATTTTTCCATTATCACCCCGTGGGAAGATTCATCTTCACAAATCCCCCGCCGGTGAGTTGATTTTTTGGCTTCAGGCATAGTTTTCAGACCTGGAAAGAAACCCCAAATGTAAATATTCCCTAGTCCCCATAAGAATGGCAGTGGAACTTGAAGGGGTGCACCCTTCCATGATGTTTGGGAATAGAAAGTGTAGAAGCTTCTGTGATAGCATCTTATGAGCTGTGTGGCTCCTCTGTGAGATGTGTCTCCTGCTTACCTCGACTGGTGCTTGGGTAGGCACTTCTCTTGGATCTTGATGAGTGGCCCTGTGTCATGTGGGAGTGGCCATCGTCTTCAGCAAGCTGCACTCCTGGTCACAAGAAAAATATGGTTCAAATTCAAGTTGAAGACCAAGACTCACCCTTAAATTGATCTTCCTCTTTCACTGGGCCACTAAATATGAGGTGGCCCATTTCTGATTATTTGGATGTCAGGAGACATTTGCTGTCTCATTTCCCTACTACCTATTCCCTAATCCATTATAATCTGCATGTAATTCTTCTGACTCTGCTCAGAAATGTGTACAAAGACCCCACATTGTCCCTGAAATCTGAAAGGGACGTCCCTTTCAGACTGAAAAAGACAGTCCCTGACTGTTTTTAGTCTTTATCTTCTTGTAACCACTTTTTAAGTCCTCTTTTTCACTGGCCTTCCTCTTACCTCATGACTGCTCTTCCTTCACCTGCTCCCTCCTTGAGGCCCCATGGCCTTATAGACCTGCATAGCCAACTACCCACCAGAAATTTGGGCAGATGTCTTCCAGCAAAGTCCACATGGGAACTCAGTATCCTATCCTGAATGTCTACTTAAAAACCTATAGTGCTACTGCTCTAGAAAAAGGATCAACTCTTGTGGCAAAAAAACATCTCCCTGCTTGTCCTCACCCTGTACAATGCATCTTTACCCAAAGCCAGAGGCAGTTCTTAAAATCACAAATGTCATTATGTACTCCCTCATTTGAAATCTTTCAAAGGTTTCTTATTACCCTTGAAGTCCAAATATATTAATGTGAACTCTAACTTCCAACTTAAAAAGGAGCAAGATGACAAAATGCTTCAATGACTGGACTGGCAGTAACTGAGAGAAGGAGCTGCTTACCCAGGGAGAGCAGCTTCCTGTAGTTTTCCATGTTGTCCTGTATTGTGTTGTGAGGTTTTCTGTCCTCAGTGAGGTTCACCATATTTTGGTATGATTCGGCATCCTAAAACAGCAAACAAAGACCTCTCAATGGAGTCTGTCCCCACCGATGTCCAAAGACAGAATAATGTTGGCGACATGGGAGCTACATATATGAAGTTTTATAGGAAGTGCTCACGATATTGGGGTTCTGAGTGATCCAAGTCAAGTGTTACTAGGGGCCTACGTCGTACCTACCTTGATGCTACACTCTGAGGCAGATCCCAAAGACGCATGACACATATTCCTTGCCCTCATGCAGCTTATAATTTGGTTGGAGAGAAAAGACTCATGAAACAATTAGAGAACAATAAACAATAAATTGGGGTACAGATAATAAGTGCTAAACGGTTTTTGTAGAGGAACAGTTCAGGGTGGCCTGAACAGTGAGCAAAGGTTTGTGGAGGGCAGGTGGGGCCTTAAGTGGTAGGTTAGATTATGATACATATAGAAAGAAATTGGTGGGAAAGCTTAAACAGACTAAATATCAAACAGGCATGAAGTACTCAAGGAACAGAAAGAAGACACACTCAAGCAGACATCTGGTCAGGATGTGACTTAAACCTCCCTCCTGGTTTCTCCATGGCATGGCATGACTACATTGAGGGAGTTTCTAGTTTGTAAAATTTCCAAATAACCCAGGAATAACTGTAAGCCCTGAGGGCATTTTTATAATTGCCTTTTCTGTTTTAATGGATATTTACCTAAAAAGGAATTAAAAAACTCCTTGCATTATCCAGGAGAACCTTCTATGCAAGATCCTAAAGGACCTTTGCTTATTGCCAGAGGGCTGACTAGAACATCATTGGTTTCAGGGAGTCACGGTCACAGGAAGAATGGCACTGAGACTGGAGAGAGACTTGAGAAGGGAGATGGTGCTGTGGGAAGCCCATAGACTTTGCAGCTGGACAGAACTCTGGGTCAAAGGAGATCCCACACCAATTATGAGCTATGCAACCTTGGGAACCGAAATCTTTTTGAACCTTTCTTTCAGGTTCTTCACCTGTAAAATGGGGAGAAGAGCATCTGTCTGCTTTGGAATACTATGGGTGAGGATTTTCTGCAATGTGATGTGTTGCTTAAACATTAAGCAAAATTATGTAAAGGAAATACAAATGTTTTGGTATTAAATCTACCATAGTTCTATTGCTGGGAAGAGGCATTGAGCAACATGAAAAATGTAGCAAAAAAGAGGATATGCGGAATAAGGTACATCTACCAAGAAAGAAAAAGAGGTACGGGCATTTGGGTTTAAGAGGAAAGTCTTATTGTGCACTGCCTGTGTCCTGCCACAAGAAAACAAAAACAACAATGAAAACTAATAGGGCAAGAAAACGAAGCAGAGCTTCATAGATGAAATCCTTTTTCACATGAAAGAAAACGCACACTTTGATTTCAAGTTAAAATCTACGCAAGTGGGCAGTCCTAAACTGGCTGTTCACTTTGTGTTTGTAATGACACCTTCAAGTATACAAACTGCAGTCAAGTTCAACAGAAGAGATGCTGTCCTGAGAACAATGCTAATATGTTACAATGTCATTTTCACAACATTTCCTATATGTGAACAATTAAGAGATTTACTTGTGACACTAAAAGACGAGAGAATTTTCTGGTTTGTACACCTTCAAAATGTAATTTATGTCATGTGCTGCTGGTGTTACTACCATACTGTGTCAGTAGGAATCAGTGGCTTTCAGACTTGATTGTGCAGACATTGGGCTTGGATGCCAATTCTTCACACATTGTCAAGGAAGGGGATTTAAAAAGCAACACAAGACAAAGCCCCACTACCAGGACACCAGTGGCCAGGCCCACACATGACTCCAGCCTTCTTCCCCTGTGTCGCAGCCACCTGGCCCTTTAGTTCCTATTCCACGACTTTAGCTGAGCTCTCCCTAATGCCTGGGGTTCCCTCCTGCAACATCTGACCCGGCCTGCTCCTGGCTCTACACAGCAACTGTTAATGCCTCCAAGACCTTTCCCTTCAATCCAAATCAAGGACCTTGTTATAATTTCTTGCTAACTCTCTATTTTTCCTTGAGGGCACTGAGAATGATTAGCAGTTACATATAACATTTCTGTCAATATTTACTTGCGCAACTGTCAAAAGCTTCTCAGGGCAGGGCCCCTCTCTGTGTTGCTCACTGCTGTGCCCCCTAGGGCCTAGGCCTGCTGTCTCACATGGGATGGGTACTGGTATGTGAAGGAAAGGAAGGCCAAACCTAATGGCGCCTCCCTTCTTTGAGTCCCGTCAGTGCTGGGGTCCTCCTCTACACTCCACCATGTCTAGGTGGTCTAAGTGACTTCTCCTCCTTCCTAAGATGCAAGCTCAAGTCCCACATTTTTTTCCCCTTCATGAATCTCCCTGGTACATGCTGCCTCTTAAACCACAACTGCCGTAATTGTTAACATTTAACGGTGTGCCTACCATGTGCCAGGTACTCTATCTATGTGTGTGACTGACTTCCCACAGCAGCCCTGGGAGCAATCCCTGTATCATTTTACAGATGAGGAAACTTAAATTCAGCTCAGTTGAGTAAATGGCCCAAGTCCACACAGCTACCAAGTGGCAGAGCCAGGCTTTGAACCCAGCTCTTGTTAGCTCCAGAGCCTTTGTTCTCCCTGGCCAGTCTACTCTGCAGACCCACAGCTTTCCTGGCTCCCTCCTGAGGACCATAAAGATCCCGAGTCACTCTGCTTCCCTGGCCCTGTAGAGAATGGCCAGTGTGACCAACCTACCAAGTGACACATGCTGAAGTGCAGGAGCTCCTCTGACCACACGGAAGACACAGAAACAGGCAGCAGCAACCTGGGCTGCTTGTCATCTGTGGGATGGGCCCCAGCTCCTCCTGGAGTGCTTGGGCTCTCACACCAGGTGGGACTCTAGGGGGCAAATAAACACACCATCCGGGGGAAGAAAGGCATCTCTGCCATGAAATAAAGATGCCCTTTCTAGAAAGAGAGTAAACCTGAGCATACCTGAGATCGGGACTCATAGGCCCTGGAGTCCCTGTCGTCATCTCTTTCCATTTCAAAGCTTGTTTTTGCCATCACAGGAAGGGAAAGATCCCGCTGAGGCATCCCTGGGAAGAGAAAAGGCATCAAGAAGGAGCAGGGCTCAGTCCATCCTGCAGGTCCCACGTTTGGCCCATTCAACTGTGAAACCGGCTGTGTGGTATACGAGAGCAAGTTTCTTTATTTCTCTTCTCTGCCTTCTGTGGCAGGCTCTGAGGAGTCAATGAAACCAGTGGCCCTGCAACAACCCAGACCCAGGGCAGTGCCAGGGGCCCCACCTTATCCTTCTGCTCCCAATCTCAGAGGTGGTTCAGATTGCGCCCAAGCTGTGTGGGTCCAGGTACGGTGCCCACCAGCTTTATCGTTTGGGCACAATCTCTGGGTTTCCCCAGCTGCAATGTGTAACATGGAAATGGCATCAGAGGCCCCATCCCGCAGGATCATGGCTCTGAGCAGTGCCTAATGTGTTGTGAACCATCACTAGATGTCACTCACTCCTGATATCCTTCTCCTGTCTAATTCTAGGGGTGCCCTGCTGCCCACAGCAGTGCTCTCCAAGTCCAGAAGCAACAGGAAATGATTTCTGGCAGTATGGACACCAACGATGTATTGGTGAGATGACTCGTTCCCGTCCAAAATCTCAGGCCTGGTTCTCACATGTGGCACTTCCCTAACACTGCAGGAAGTCGCGGCAGACATTCCTAGTTAACAATATTGTTACAAGGCGTTTTTCATTCTTGCCTTCTGCCTATGGCACTTTATACTAGTTTCCAATTTTTGCAGTGGCATAGTATTTTATACAGAAACTTCTAGTTTAGAAAAAATGCACCAGCTTAAGAAGAACACTGAGCAAACCGTAATACAGGTGGTGAAACCTGTGCTGGTGGTACTGAGCAGAACTTCACAAACAGGACCCTTGGACTAAACTTTTGGGCAAGCAGAATACAGTCCAAATGGAGTAGCAGAAACTCTGAGGTCTGCCACCTTCCCCTTGAACCTGTGCACAGCACATACGCTATATCCTCCTACTGAGAAAGAAAGTGGTTAAGACTCACTGCTTCTCGGGTTCCTTGTGTAGGACCAGCGGCCTCGTGGCTCCCTGTCTCTGCTTCTGCCCCTCCGGTCCCAGTCCCGGTCACCTGAGCAAGTGAGACATTCCAGTGGTTAACAAAGCACTTTGACATACCTGTTTTCCCTGCATGTGTGTAAACACCCCTCAGGAGAGAGATACTACCCTTATTCTTCCTGCAAGGAGATAGATCCAAAACTGAGGGCTCCAGATTCCCAGGCTCATCTGGCCCCTCCTCTATCCTATACCCGCAACATGGTTTCTGCAGGCTTTGCACAAGTGGGGCTTGCTTCAAAGCAAGTTCCAAAGCTCAGTCCAGTAGCTAACCTCTGCTTCAGATTCCTTGCTGGCTTCCCAGTTCCTAAGGGGCTAAGTCCACATTCAGGAGAATGGACTGCAGACCCTCTAATGTCTGGCGGCCCATCTTAAAGTGCATGTTATTCTACTACAAAAAAACCAAAACCCAAGAAACAGCACACACGCCCTCCTTGAAAGCAGTGCTCTTTATAAACGCTCACTGAAGCATCTTTAATGAGCCTTCCTGGAGGGGCTGGGGGTACAGCTGGAAGCACCTGCTGCAAATTCCCAACAGCTTTCAATGCTTGATCACTGAATAAAACAATATTCAGTACTTAAGATGTCTATTTACATATAAAAACGTCTCATTACGCCATCAATTAATTTACCCTCGTCTCAGATCTGAGTGAAGCTGACCACTTAGGGGTGGTGGGTCATCTTCATGGAGGCCTCGACTCACCATGTTTCCATCTGAAAGCACCTGGCAGTGCCTGCTCATGGGTGGCCAGTGGGGATGGGTACTTACCACTGAAAGAATACACTGAGCGAGGTGGTGGGGACTCTCCTCTGTTCCGGGTCATTTCGTCGTCGCTGGTTGTCACGTCACTGTTGTCGTCTGAGAGGACACCAGATGCCAAGTTACTACCTCTGACCCATATTCTCCCAGTAGTTCTCCCCAACTGCTAAGACGCATCTCCCCGTCACACACACATAGGGTTGGAGTGACCTGATCCTGACATTTCCGAGCTCAAAATCCTTCAGTAGCTCCCAACCACTCCTGACACCTAAAAACTGAGGGGGAGTATGGTGGCCGTGACCACCCTGACCTCTCCCCCAGAGACAAACAGGAGGCAACCTCCTCATGTACCACACCAAAAGGGCAGGAGCCACAGGAGGTTTCCTCTTTCACAGAAGTGTCTCCTTTCCCTCTCCTGACTTAGGACAGTGGTTCTCAGCCTGGGCAGTTTTGTCTTCCAGGGAATACTTGGGCATATATGGAGATACTTTTGGTGGTCATACCCAGAAAACCACAATGAGGCTCAATATCCCACAGTACATGAGACACCCTCACCCTGCCCACAACAGAGAGGGATCCAGCCCAGACCATGTTGGAAATGTGGAGGAGGAGAGTCCCAGGGCATACCTGCACCCTGTGCTGACCACCATCACCCCGTGGAGAGTCTCACCTTCAGGCTGGTACATCTCCTTGTAACTCTCTAGCGGAGTGACGAGCTTCTCGCAGTTCTCCGGCTTTTTTGCTGGCACCCAAGGCTTGAGCTTTTCAGGGATGATGGTCAGGTACTGCTCAAGGACCAAGAGCTCGATGATCTCCTCCTTGGTGCAAGTCTCCGGCTGTAACCAATCAAGGCAGAGGTTTTGGAGTTTGATCAGGGTCTTCTGAGGTCCAACAAATTCCACACAGATTAAGTTCCAAAACCTCTGATGAAAAAATTCAGTCAGCTGGGCCTTCTCCTATGATGACACCTGGCTCCTTAGTCAAGTCACTGTCTAGCTCATACAGATTTGGGGCCCAGGACTTCTTAGGTTTGGTGACTGATAAGTGCTTTGGAGGCAGCATTTCCCTAAGAGAAATTTTCACTGGAAGAACCAAACATGAATCAACAGGAAAGACGTGGTAGCCTGTGTCAGTACTCAGGGACCTATAGATCGTAAGGAGATATACACATGTCCCAGAAGTCGAGGACCAGGCAGCAGTGGGAGCCACTCTACCAGGGACGTTGACAATGCTTTGGGATATGAGAGTCCCCAGTAAACAGACACACAAACAACTGCACAAAGTTGGCCTCAGCATGGCAGTCACAAGCATGACCCCTAGGCTTCACACAGACCTATCCTTGAGGAGTCAGCTCTACTACTAACGTGTTATGTGACTGTGGGCAACTTGTCTAATGCCCTAGAATCTGTCTCTGTAATCTGAGAAATGAGTGCAAGAGCATCTTCATCCCTTTCAGAACTGTGAAGCTTAAATACACTAAGATACCTAAGACTTAACTGCCCGTGCAAGGCACAGGAGAAATGTGCTATTACTAGCCATTACTAAAATCAGGTGACAGCTTGTTTATTAGCAAAAATGAAAAAGGAAAGTAGGAGTTGGGGCAAATCCTCCCCTTTGTAACATTTCATCCCTTAACATAATTATTAAAACACAGTATACAACATACACAAAATGGAAGACCACTCAAAAACAGTAAAAGTACTCAATTCTGGGTTATATGACATTACTCCCTCAGACAGTGACAAGTGACCATTGAGCCTCCTGAGGCTACTGCATGTTCTTTTGCCTTCATCAATCTTGTCGAAGATCTAATCTATCTAAAAGAACTGGCTTTGTGTTTTGATATTCCTTTCTTACTGTTTCTTTACATAGTTCATTTATTTCCTTGTCTTTATTTTATCATCTGCCCCCTTCCATTTTTTAAACTTTTGAGACTGGATATAAAGGATTTTCAATCTCTCCTCTTTCTTTATGCAACCAAGTAAAGCTACACATTTCTGTTTACTTAAAGCATTTTTACTATCATTTACGTGTTATCATGTGGCATTTTTATGACTGGTCAGCACAACTGGTACAATTAAGTAGGGCAATATGGAAAAGAAATCTAGGTCTGGAGCATAAACCACCTACCCTAACACTGTTGTTAGTTACTAGCTTTACTTCCAGAGAATAGAAACAAACATATGCAGCAAAAATTTTCTCCCTTTGTTTTAAAAGGAAAGTAAGTCTAAATTTTTTAATTTAAAAAAAGTCTAAAGGAAAACTGAAGGTGTTTCCATTATTCAGAGTCTCTAACTAGACATTATCACTTGGAAATCAATGTAGAACAGCAGTAAACTCATGTTTACTCGTCTCAGTGATGGGTTCCCACATCCCTCCCTATGCAAACTGCCCTCCCACGCTCTCTCCCATCCATATGTTATCATGTCATGGAGCTTGGGCACCATCCAGTGCAAATGCCTCAATCCTGAAGACCTTAGCGACTGGACTATTCCCTCGCTACCCTCCTTCAAAAGGACTGAGAGATCACAGAGAGCACAACACAGATAATGAATGCTCTGCTGCGCAGAAGAATCCCAAACCAAGAAAACGCAACAGGCCAGAGATTCCAGGCTCCAGATGACTGGTGTGACATTTCAGACATGGTCACTCTAACCCAGGACAACCAAGAGCAGAGGCCTGTGCCTGTGAGGGAGACGGGCAAGGGCAGATGGCCCAGTTCTGCTATGTGGTAGACAGGCTCAGGAGAATACGCTGGTACCTGAGATGATACTAGCCCTTATCCTCAGACAACGAGATACCCTCAGATATGTAATCACCTCTCTAGAAACAGGATCCTTTCTGGAACTTCAGACCAAGCAGCTATCCACAGCAACAGAGTCAAAACACAAGTACCTGCAGATGTTTTAAAGAAAGAATACATGGACTAAGAATAATACGAAAGACATGTAGAAGGAGTGTCAGAGAATTAACTCCCCAAATGACTGGGGACTCAAAGAGCACTGGGGTGTCTCTTCTATACCTTCAGGGAAAGGCCATTCGCAAGCCACATAAACCATGCCAGACAAGAGGAATAAAAAGCTTTCAAACTGTCTTTATGACACCAGAACAAGTCAGAAACCCAAGACAAAGATGTCACTAATAAACCACGAACCAAACTTAACGAAAGAAGAAACAAAATCTTAATGCTACTATTATTGAACATTATTCTATGGAGTTCTACCCAATTACAAGAAAAACACATCTGAGGCACAAAGAAAGAAACAGAACTAACGTTCCCTTATATAAGATCTATATACATATATATATTTCTATATTATGTGAATTTCCCTCCCCAACAGACAGGAATTGAAGCATAAAGTACCCCAGGTGGAAGCTATATATCAGAACAGTAGGCTTATAGAGTTCAACAGGAAATCAACAACTTTTTTAAAGAAAATACAAAGAGCCAAACCTGACTCAAAAGGCAGAGAAAAATACGACCACCAGGGAATAAATCTAAAAAGCTGAAATAATATAAAGAGCAACTTCCCAAGTAAACTTTCTGTGAATAAAATATTTATTTACCATGTTAACCACTCCAGAGCACAGAAAAGAGATGGAGGACTTCCTACAATTAATTATGTGGCCACTTAAATGCCCGTAAGAATCTTGTCACAAGGTGAATGCTGACTTCTGTGCCAAATAAATAAAACACATTGCTTTTTCTCAAGAAATTCAGGACTAGAGTAAACCTACACAATCTTCATTCAACATAGTCAAGATTTTCTGACCAGGCCAATAGAACTTGGCCGTTGGTCAATAAAGCATTGAAAAATGAAATTTTTTTTTCAACAGATTAATCTTAAAAAAAAAAAAATCAAATTAGACCTGAGCTACTTCCCACCATGGCAGAGGAAACTCATTTGGGAGTAAAGAAAGGGCTTTGGAAACAAAACAATCAATCAATCAAAAAAGGTGGGCAACATACGTTTGTACGTGTGTGAAGAAATAAGCATACTCATATACTGCTTGTGGCAATGTAAATTTTACCAAAATTAGAAGTGCACATATCGTCCTCCTCCTATAAATTCTACTTCTATGACTTTACCTCAGAGATAGGTAATGACCTATGTGTAAGAATATATTCATTGATGTGTTGCTGGTAAGAGACAAGATATGTTATGTTTGTGTAATGAATTACTATGAAACCCTTAAAATAAGGCAACTCTAAATAAATGAACATGAGATGACCTCTAGGACAGTTAACTGCACTGTGTATAGCATTCTAAGAAACTAAGAACAGCTGTGCTTACACAGACGATTTCTAGAAGGCTATATCGGAGACAGGAACTTAGGCGCCAGTAAAGGGAGGGCAACTGATTTTTTCACTGTATATTTTCCTTTTGTTTTTTTGTTTCTATTCAATTTTTTTTAATCATGAGCATGTATTACCTAGTCAAAAAAATAAATTCAAAGTTAAAACAAAACAATAAACACAACTACGAGCAGAGGCCTTTAGAGGCTGTGCTGCCCACTGAGTGGGTGCAGGCAGCCATGACATCTTTACACTGATGCTAAGCCCAGGCTCCCTTCCCCTCCCCTCCCCTCCCCTGCCTTCACCATCTGCACCATGAATCCATGGTCACACTCGAACTGGGCCATTCGCATGTGACATGAAAGTCAATTTAGAAAACACAAATGAGTCAACTTTGAACCTCTTAGACCCAATAAATACTTATGATATTACAGTTGCAATCTGAATACACCTCTCAATTATACCCAACAATTATCAATACATAAAAACAATGTCATCCCCTATCTTGGCAATTCCAGTTCTGAAATCTAATTCACAGACCCATCTGTCCATGTGCACAAAGATATACACTCCAAAATGTGTTCACAGATGCACTGTTTACAACAGCAGAGAACAGACAAACAAATGCTCAAGCATAATTCCGACGGCAGAGACCACTGAGAGACCACCATGTGGGAGACAGGAAAATAAAGATGGGCCCTACTTTTCTACATTATAAAAATCAACTAAAACAAAAACAAACCAAAAAGGGAGGGGAGAAGGTATTTTATAACATAGATGACAGTCAATATTTGAAACGAAAAAAGCTTTTGGCATTAAGAAAAAGAGCCCAATATGAAAGTAAACAACACTAACACACAGAGTTCATAAAAGTAGTGATAATAAAAGCCAGTTATTTAACATCAGAAATCAAAGAAATGTTAAATATTACAATGAACACTTTTTTGACCTGTTGAATGGGCAAATGTTCAAAAGATAAAAATTGATGTTACAGCCAGGGTGTAGAGAAGCTGGCTGGTGCAGGCATGAACCACATTTTTGGATGCCACTTTGGCCGTTGTTTAAAGATACTAAAAAAACCACCTATTCCTTTTGAACCATTAATTCTCCATTTAAGAAGAAACATTTAAGAACAAATATAGCCAAGTAGATAAAATTTTAATAAGGAAAAACAGCTAAAAAGTCAGGTTTGGCCGGGCACGGTGGCTCGTGCCTATAATCCCAGCACTTTGGGAGGCCAGGGCGGGTGGATTATCTGAGGTCAGGAGTTCGTGACCAGCCTGGCCAACATGGTGAAACCCTATCTCTACTAAAAATACAAAAATTAGCCGGGTGTGGTGGCAGGCACCTGTAGTCCCAGCTACTTGGGAGGCTGAGGAGGGAAAATCGCTTGGACCTGGGAGGTGGAGGATGCAGTGAGCCAAGACCATACCACTGCACTCCAGCCTGGGCAACAAAGCAAGATCCCATCTCAAAAAAAAAAAAAAAAGTCAGTTACACACTACAGTTTAACCCTTTTACGTGAAGCTAATTTCTGGTTTGTAAAAGGTAAAACCTTGTGCACAAAGTAATGGCAGGTGACACATTTTATGCATGGAATGGTGGGAAGGGATGAGCACCACTGAGAGGGAAGCATGTTCTGTTGTTATGTTATTGTTATGTAACCACAGTCCTAACACAAGTCACATCAGAACAACCTAGAGCCAAAGGCAGAAACAGGAAGTGCTGGTCAACACTCTCCTGCAGGGGTACCTGACACAAGGTGCACCATATGCCTTCCTGGACAAGTGACCCAACCCTTAGCCTTGGATTCACGCTGTCCTCTACTTACCGCCAATGGGGCCAGATGCTCAATTTGTACCTGCCAGGGCCCCATACTTACCTCACCCTGGCTAGGGAAGACCAGATCCCAGGTGACCTCCTTCTGTGACAGCAAGTCTGGCCAATCAAAAGCATAACTGCTCTACCCACTTGGCCCCCACTTCCCCAGGACAGCTTCTCCATGGCAACAGCCATGCCTACCACTGAAGAAAACAGAAGGTAAGTGTTTGCAGATGGCTGAGAGGAAGAAAGGTCTAAAGGCTTGCCTGATGCTATCAAATGAACTACTAAGGCTGAGGAGTTAGTCTGCCCAAGGATGGCCTAAATGGGCCATCAAAAATAGGGCAGCCAATTAATCAGAGCTGTGCGTGAAGACATGTCAATCCAACAGAACAACAGAGCACCTGTATTTATACCCTACTCCAAAGCCCTGTGGACAAGGCTCTGTTACCTTTTTCACCTCTGTATTTTTACAGGTGTTCAATATACATTATTTGCACATAGGCGCAAATTTAATATTAAACATTTAACAAACCCAGTCTAACAAAGTCCAAGTAATAGCCCATGACTGTGAAAGGCTATTCCAGGAATATAAGGAGGATGTCCCATCAGTGTAAACTATTAGACAACAGATGAAAGGGGGAGGGGAGCCCATGAGCAGTATTTCAAGTTAAAAAACATTTGCAAACTTCAATAGCCTTTCCTCATAAATTCTTAGCAAAGAGTAAAAGCAGGAGACATCTAAGCATAATAAAGACTTATCTCAAATAAATGCAAACCAGCATATTATTAAACACTAAAAGTGTTCCTCTGGAAGTGGGGACAAGGAAGGGACAGCTACACCATGGCTACAATTCAACATGACCTTGGAAGTCCTTAGCTAATGCAACTGAAGAAAAAGAAAAGTATAAATATGGGGAAAGCATTATTTTGAATTTAAAAACCTTATGAGTAAATACAGCAAGAGAAATAATTCCCATTAATAGCAAAATAAATAAATCTCCATAAATAAGTTTAACAAAGTATCTCCAACTTCAAACAAAATTTCAAAAATTTACAGAAGGAACATAAAAAGTAGCTGGGTGTGGTGGCACACACCTGTAATCCAAAGTACTCAAGAGGCTGATGTAGTAGGGGCAGCCCTGGGGGGTGGAGGTTGCAGTGAGCTAAGATCATGCCCCTGCATTCCAGCCTGGGTAAAGAACTGGACTGCATCACCAAAATAAATAAATAAATAAATTTATAAAAGGGTACAACGTAAGTCTCAAATAAATCCATAAAGACATGTGTATCACATTTAAAAAGCTCTGTTTTATTTTGAGGTGGGGAGTTTTGACAAACCGATAATCCAGTTCCTCTGGAAGAATATTCAGACAACGCTGTACAAGGTCTGCGGGTAGTGGGAGGTGGTTTCTCTGTCAAACCACTCAAACACATGAAAATAAACTATTTTTTCCAACACAAGGATATAAGCACACTGGGACATAACGAAGTCCGGAAGTCAACTGCGTGAAAGTCTATAGACACATCGGGATTTAACTGATAATAAAGTACTGGTAAATGATTTCTTATTTAAATACAGACTAGGAACTTTCTTACAACTAAAGGCAAAGGGTAACTTTAACAAAAACACCAAGACAGGACAGCTAACACCTCGGTGTTTGGTTACTCAAGCTTGCATTTCTAGAATTAGAGTCGGCCTCTGACGTTAGGGAAGACCAATATAACCAGTGGTGGCATGGAGCCTCCCCCAAGAAATGAGGTTATTTCAACTATACATCTCTGGAAGGCTAAGGCCACTAACTAGGGCCAATGAAAAACACACTTTGTTCTAAGTAAGTTACTGCACCCAAAAATCAGCATCCCCCCTGAGTTTTCATTAAACAAGGAATGAAAACCAAGTATTTAATAAAAGGTTACACAGCCATTAGTCATGTTGTCAAGAAATGTTACAGCTTTATTTTCTGATTATAAAACACAGCACTACATTCAGGTACTGCAAAATATTCACCATAAAAACTGCAAGTCACACCCACTAACTGTTTGCTATTACTAAATCTTAAAATCTACACATACGTTGTTCTTACTGCAAATATTCCCATTTATGTGTACATAGAGAATAATGAGAATGTCCACACAATGGAATATAATGCAGTTTTCAGAAAGCAAAGCTATAGATGGGGGTATATGTGAAATGTTTGCGTGTGAAAGGTTTAGTAAGTGGCATGGTCTCGCATACGTAAAATAGTTTCTTAAACATACAGTAGTACATACAAACTAACCTGGAAGAAAACTCAAACTTACGTTAATATTAATAGGGAAAATCTATGAAAATAAATGATAATAATAAGTCTCTAGTTCTTTCTCCATCTGTTTAAAATGTTATTTTAACTTCACAATCCGGAAAAAGACTGCATATAAAAGTGAAGTAAATTCAATTACTGCTTCCCAGGGTGTTTTTTTTCCCTTCCTGCTCAGCTTGTTAAAGCACATCAGACCCTCCCCTTTCCCTGCTGGGGTCCTCACAATACAACCTCCTTCTGACCCTTAAGTACTCCCACCCAGGGTGCCCTGTAGTCACCATCTGTACTTCCCCTCTCCGGTGACTGTACCTCAGAGAAGGCTAAAAGGGCATCAAGCTCCACACCCAAACTGTCACTTTGTTGACAGCTGTCTGTCTGTCATATGGCTGAAGAATGAACTCTGGCCCTATCAGAGGATCGTTGGCTTTAATCAGAGAAATGATGGGTCAGTGTTCAGCTGAGCAGGGAAGAACTTAATTAAAGAACACATCATGCACTAGAATGTATGAGACCACGTGTGAAAAAAATCCTGTGACCCCATTGGGCCTCAGGCTCCCACATCCCATCTGATGCAGGAGAAAATCCACCAAGTCTCCTTCAGTCCCATTTCTGTTTACTTACTTTGGTACCTCACCATGGTGCACCTAGGTTCAGCCCCCAACTTGTTCTACCTACCTCATTAAAAGGGGGCTGGAATTGAGAACTTTAAAGTCAGGAAGCGAGGAGGTTAGTCTCGTCGTCTCTCAGGGACAGCGTGGTATGTGGTCTCGTCTCTCTTCTTGTTTGTTCCATTCCCCTGCCTCTTTCTGCAGACCGACAGCCTCCACTTCAGCATGCACATGGAGTAAGATGCTATCCCATCCCAGACCTATCTCACCTCCACGTTTAAATGCCTGACACTCAGTGTCCTTCCTTCATCCAAATGCTCACTTTGAAAGTGCATGCTACAGCCTGATTCCTTCTAGAGCAGTGGTTCTCAAATTCAGACATGCAGAAGAGTCGTCTAGGGTGCTTGGGAAAAACGAAGCTACCTTTCCAGGTGGGATGACTCAGGAGGCCTGGGTTCCCCAGGAAAGAAGCACTCCTACAACCACTCTAGGAGCTGTTCTTTGAGAACCACTGCTCTAAGGTAACCAGTCTGGTCCAACCGCCTATGAATAAGGTACATATGGACACAGGAACTCTAGGGGAACAATTTTACATGGGAGCAAGGAGTAAATGACCATTAACTCCATTTCACAGGCCACAACCTCTACCCTCTGGGCTGTTGGCTGGCTTCTCTCAGATAATCTCAACATCCTGGGCCTACTTCTATCACATTAAGCTTAGCACTTACCACACTGCAGCAAAATCTCCTTGTTGTTGTCCATCCTTCAGAGATTTCCCCAAAAGTTTAGAAAGAGAGGAAATAATATCTAAGTGTTCAGTCTTATGATCAGCATAAAATGGTTCAAGACAAATAAAGCTACTTTAAAAAGACAAAATGTCTTCCAGAACAGTATGAGTTATTTGACTATATTCTAACAACAGTAATTGGCTGATCTTATTTTTCTAAGAGGAGGGAGTATTAAAAAGTAGGCCACAAAGCATGGCCCATCCAACCATCTACAGGAGAGTGAACCTAACTTGAAAGGAGTTTGGGGAGGGCAAGGGTGTCAGGTAAGGGGCTTCTGGTATCTTGGTAACCCTAAGCAAGGGTTTCACTGTGACCACACGGCTGTACTAGACTATGTTACAAACCAGTGCTATTAAAGCTCACCCACATCCTCTTGGTTCTGATTCCGTACTCACCAAGCAATCTTTTCATTATGGTTGTTTCCCATGTAGGTTCTGCCTACAGAAAGAGAATCTGCTGATCATAACACACTGCTGAGTACTTGGGTCCCTGCTACTGAATTAATAAACCAGAATTGTGGGAAGAGGAACATTCTATTTCAAGTCACATGTCAGTACGGTTTAAAGTCTCCTGAGCTTAGTTAAATGTGGATCTACCAACATGAGCCCTCAGGTGAAGGGGGTTTCCAAGTCTCCACAGGGTTAAGCACTATAATAGATACCTTGAGCATTCACTGAGGCCAGGAATATACCAACTCATCCTAAGGGCCCTCTGCCTCTCCCCAAGCAGTATTTCACCACCACCATAGCCACCCATCTTGGTAAACACATCCTTACTCTTCTTGTGATGGGAGTTTCCATTCAGTAGACACTGAAGACCAGGGATTATGCCACTTACTTTTGGAGCGTCCAAGCCTGGCATGATACTGTCCTGTGTCAGGCCCACTATCAATGCTTGCTAACAAAGGAACAAACAACCTCTGGCGATGTGTTTGCTTCCCCATGTCATGTGATTTACTGCATCTGCTCTGAATCAGTCAGCAGGCCATGAACAAAGAAAGTGAGTCTTGTGGGGTCTCCCTCCTCAGCACCTCGCAAATAATCTACCCACTTCACTCCTCTCTGTGATATGACCACAAGCCACGCCACCCTCTCACCCAGGCCCAAGGTGGTCTCCCACACCCATTGCATCCACCCTTCCCTTCTGCACCCTATAACCAGATGATCTTCTTAAAACTGCAAATCTGATTGTCACGATACTCCCATGGTGAAAAGGGCTTCCCCTTGCATTTCAGGTCAAGCCCAGTTACTTATCACAGATTACAAGGCTTTTCAGGATGAAGGCCCAACTTACCTTTTTCCTACCTCAGTCAGATGCCACTAAACAATTCCCTTGTTCTAGGAATACTGGATTTTCAGCTCCCCGTCTGCATCTCTAAAGAACATCCCTATCCCCTCTGCTGAGACTACTCTCCCCGTGACACACACCATTCACACTCCTTCGGGGCTCTGTTTTAACATTCTTGACCATGTCAGGGAGGCCCCTATGTAGCCTAAGCTGGTTGTTGCTAGCAGATGTTTTCTTGCAACGGTATAAATCAGACAATGATGTTTCCCACAGCTTTAATTCCCAAATAGACTAAAAACTCTGTAAAAACACTTCCCTTTCCCCAGGAGGGCTATGTTCCAGTACCTGGCACAAAGTGTACACTTGATCAGTATCCACAGATGAGTCAATGAATCTCTCATGCTTCTTTAATCACCAGGTAAGAGAAAAAGAGTAGGCCTGAAGGAGTAGCTGGACATGAGAAAAAGAGGGAGGATACTGAAATGGATGGTGTAAGACAGGAAGAATTTCTAGTGGTGCACAATCCGCCAGAGGAGTCTGGGTGTTCTCAGAAGGCACAAATGGTGTTGGGGTGGCTATGTGGAACATGGGCACAGTAGGAAGTGTCAGAGTAAGGCAGTGTGGTGGCCACTCCAAAGATGGGTGTGGCACTGTGAGGAGGAAGTTCAACTCACCTGGGCCCAGCCACCTAGCGTTGGGACCTAGTCCCCCTTCCTCTTGCTAGCCGTCTCCAAGAAGGATGGAAGATCAAGAAGACAAAGCTGTAGAGGAAAAGAAAATGTGAGATGCCAAATTTATTTTGCAGTTACTAGGTTCCTCAGGCTGGAAACAACACCATAACAGTTCCACATTTATTGTCTACAATGGCATAGGTCAAATGAGACCATGAAGAGCATCCCATTCGGATGAAGGGCTATGAGTATAGCTCCCTTAAGCCACCTCACACCCTGGGATGTACTCATAGACTTTCTCCAACAAGGCTATGTCAGAGGCATTCAAGTCAATTTCTGGGGTGTCTTAAAATCTTCTCTGGGGCCCTATTAAGGAATCAATTCAAGAATTCCATTTATGGCACTGGCCATTCCTATGTTAGAACCACAATCCTCTCAGTATTATTAGAGATAATCATGCGAAGTATTTTAAGGGTTTATCACTATGCTCTCAGTGGACTAACAGGACAAAGTTCAAGTCCCACTGCACCTCACAGCATGTGTTTAATCAATTAGAGGTCCTGCGGGGAAGGAGCTTCATGATTATGGGGCTGGTTTATGTTCCAAGAGTCACGTGAGCATATTTTGGTGAGGTTAAAGAGCTTATTAAAAGCTATTCAAGAGTTGGGCGCAGTGACTTACTGCATCTCTAAAGAACACCTGCAGGAGAGCTAGTACTGGGAGGGCCCCACCCAAACAAACTCAGCTTTCGAAGCTGTGCAGCCCTCTAGTGGCTCTGCGCATAACAGTTTCTCCCATGGCCCCACCCTACACATGTGGCAGCCCCTTCAAACACACCCCGACCTGCTCAGTGCAGCCTCTTAGTTCCCATGTACTGTCCCTCCCAGGACCACCTGCAGCCCTAAATTTTTCTACCTCGAGCTGTAGAATTTTGAGTGAAAGTCCTTCACCCCTAGAGCCTCCAAATCACCGCCCACTTCCTCCATTTTCTCACTTAAAACCCTTCCCCAAATCTCTCAAAACGTTTACGTTTGGCCTTGGATCTCACTTTTCTGCTCAATGACCCAAGGCTGCGTAGCTGAACCTGCCCGCTTCCCAAGGCCTGGCTCTGGCGCCCCCTGGAGGAAGCACGGTGCCACCAGCCTTGAAGGCACGCTGCCCAAGAAGGCAGGGCAGGGCTCAGTGGGCAAGCCAGTACAGCAGGCGGTCAGGAAGGCTCCCACACAGGCCCCACCCCTGAGCCAGCAAAGATGGCACAGAATGAATGAACGTGGCTCTACGGCCCCGCCTACCATGAAATCCCCTCAGCCCCCTCCCATCAGCCCTGCTGTCACTCAAGATGGCGCCTGCGCAGTACGCCTCTGCTGCCCCGCCTCCGGCAACACAAGTGGTGCTATGATGGGTGGGGCTCATGCCCACTCCTACAGCCGGGGCAGCTGTCATTCAACGTGGCGCCTGCATAGTGCACCTGCCACATTGAAGCCTGGCTGCTCCATCAGACAAGAGACACATGCTATGGCCTCCATCAGTCATTCAAGACAAGGCAGCCCCTCCCTCAGGCCCGCTCCTGCAGTCAGCCCAACTGTCATTCAGGACAGTGCCTGCACAGTACACCTTGACTGCCACCTAATGGCCAGCAAAGACGATGCCACAGGGTGGGCGGGCCATGCAGCCCCTGACAATCACTCAGTCCTCTGCACCCACCCCTACAGCCGACCCAGCAGCCCTTCAAAACAGCGCCTGTGTAATAGTCCTTACGCGCCCCGCTGTGGCCAAAGATTGCGCCAGGGTGGACCAGGCTCGACAGCCCCCAGCAACTGAGACAGCCCTCCCTCATGCCCGCCCCTGGGGCCCACACAGGTGTCACTCAAGATGGCACCTGCGCAGTCAACCTCAGGCGCCCCCCTGCGGCAAGTACAGACAGTACCAGGGAGGCGGGGGGCGGGGAGTCCTCCCAGCCGGGTGAGTGCCGAGGGACGGCACGTGGCCCCAGCCTTCAACCCCGTGAGCAGGGTACCTGCGCAACCCGCCTTGCAGCCTCCCCGCCAAGCCGCCCCAGACACAAGATACAGCCAGATACATCTGAGGTGAACAAAGTCTTGGTCAAACAACAGGGAAAGGGGTGAGCCAAAAACACAGCGGGCGCGCTAACAACCCATCGCCCTGTCCTTGAGGACAAATGGTTTGGCAGGCACTATGGCAAACTTTAGGCAACTCTTCCTGCTCCACCACATGCGGGGACCCAGCCAGTCCCATTGACTAAAGAGCCCCGCGACCAGCACTGACAGTAACAGCAGCGCGGCACTCCACAGCTTTCCATCATCGTGGACAAGGCCGGCGCGGCAGCCGCAGCCCGCCACTCCCTGTGAACAAGCCCACACCTACGCGGCAAACCGCGGCCGCCCCCATCAAATATGGCGGCCGAGTGGGCGGGGCTGGAGCAGACAGTCAAGTCCAATGCCACCTTCAGCCACTTCGGCCTTGCTCCGCCCTATCTGTCACCAACCAACCCAAGTAGCGCCTGGGCAGCAAACCTCAGCCGCCCCCAACAAAGATGGCGCGCAGGCGTGCGGGCCTTGAGCCCACGGTCACGTCCAATTCCAACCTCAGCCACTTTGGCTTTGCCCCACCCAACCACCCAGCACAGCGCCTGCGTAACAAATCACAAACCTCCCCCATTAAAGATGGCGCTCAGGTGGGTGGGGCTTGAACAGACCGCCATGTACAATGCACCCAGTCACTTCAGCCTTGCCCCGCCTCATCTTCTACCAACCAACCACAGCAGCGCCAGTGCAGCACACCTCAGGAGCCCCATCAAACATGGCGCCCAAGTGGGCTGGGCCTGAGCAGAACATTACATCCAATGCAAACTAGTCCGGTCAGCCTTGCCCCACCCCATCTGCCACCAACCAACCAGAGCAGAGCCTGCGCAGCAAACCTCAGCAGCCCCCATCAAACATGGCATCCAGGTGGGCGGGGCCTGAGCAGAACGTTACATCCAATGCTACGCAGTCACTTCAGCCTTGCCCCGCCCCATCTGCTACCAACCAACCAGGGCAGATCCTGCGCAGTAAACCTCAGCAGCCCCCATCAAACATGGTGTCCAGGTGGGCGGGGCCTGAGCAGATGGTTACATCTAATGCTACCCAGTAACTTCGGCCTTTGCCCCACCCCATCTGCCACCAACCAATCAAGAGCAGAGCCTGCGCAGCAAACCTCAGCAGCCCCCATCAAACATGGCGTCCAGGTGGGTGGGGCCTGAGCGGATCACTGCATCTAACACTATCCAGTCACTTCAGCCTTGCCCCGTCCATCTGCCACCAACCAACCAGGGCAGAGCCTGCGCAGCAAATCTCAGCGGCCCCCATCAAACATGGCGTCCAGGTGGGAGGGGCCTGAGAGGAACATTACATCTAACGCTCTGTTCACTTCAGCCTTGCCCCGCCCCATTTGCTGCCAATCAACCAGAACACCACCTGCTCGGCAAACCTCAGCCACCCTCCTAAAAGATGGCACCCAGTGGGTGGGGCTTGAATAGACCATCGCATCCAATGCCACCCACAGTCACATCAGCCTTGCCCCTCCCCATCTGCCGCCAACCAAGCAGGGCAGCGCCTGCGCAGCAAACCCCCGAGCGCCCGAGAGGGCGGAGAAAGAAAGCGTCTTGCAGGCGGGCCAGCCCTCCACCCCGCCCACCGCCACTGCGGCAAACAAGTCCCGCCCCAGAGGGCAGCTGGGCACGCCGGCACTGCAAGCCGGACGGCAGCGCGCACCAGGGGGCATCCTCGCGGCCCCCAGCCCCGGCCCCGGAAGCCCGAGGCTCTGCCGCGGCAACAGGCACGGGACCGGTGTCCACCCTGCTGGACTGGCCGCGACAGAGCCCCTGCTGTCCGCCCTAACGCCCCAGACTGCTGCGGTGGCCGCGGACAGTGAGGAAGCCGCGGAGACCCCGCAGCAGCCCCTCAGACCCCGGCCCGCAAGATGGCCGCACTCGCCCCTACCTGCGCCCACCCCTGCCCCAAAAGCACGGCATGGACTACGCGGCCGCCGTGGCGCCCACTCCCGGCCCGGGCAGCGGGCGGCCATGTGCCGTGCCCGCCAGCCCGCCTGGCCACGAAGATCGCCGGCTTGCCGCGGGGGTCTTGCCGCAAAACGGCCGCTCTGGCCCAGCACCATCGCGACAGCAAGGTCCGGCGGGCAGGAGGCGCGTGGAGCGGCTGAAGGTGCACTCACCTCACCTGAGGGCAGCGCAGCCGCAGGCGCGAACAGCCGCCTAGCGCACCCACACGGCGCCCGGCGCCCGGCGGCGCCAGCAGCCCAGGGTGGACATCTCCCGCGCCTAGCCTCCCAAACTGCTCCTCCCGCGGCTCCCAGGCGTCTGCACCGAGGGGCAGCTCAACGCCTCCTAGTCAGGGCTCCTCTGCAGAGGCGGGGCTTCCGTGCCAACCAATCAGCGGCCTCGCCGCCCTTTCCAGGCCCCCTCTCCAGGCCCCTCACCACGACCCCGTGACGTGCCAATCAGGCTGCGGTTGCCACAGTAACAGCTTGGCGCGAAGGCTGGGGGTTGACGTCAGGGAGTGGCCGTGAGGGATCCCAAGGCCAGGTCTGGAAAAGGGGGGTGAGGGGGTGAGCGGCGCGGTGGGGGTGCAGCCCCCCAAACAAAGAAATGGGAGTCGAAACGGAGGAAAGCCCACTAAGATTTTCATATGTAAAACCGCTGAAGAATAAAGGGACAAATGCACACATTTGTCTAAATGAAGAAAATGAAAATCCTGCCCGCAAAAAAACATATACATTAACTTCTAAAGACCTACGGGGAAGACGAGACTTTTCCGCCTGGGACACATGAAAGACACTGAGCTTAATGTCCTTAATAAACGAAGAGCTCTTGGAAACCAACGAGATAAAGACCAAACCAAGCCCGAAAAACGGGCAAAGGGGAGAAAACTGGCAATTCCCAAAAAAATGCAAACGGCTGGCCGACCTGCGAAGGGAACGTCGCGACCTGACTACTTGCGTAAAGAAATGCAGACCTGAAACACCGGGCACGTGCGGTTTACGGGAGCGGGCAGTCTCACGCTACTGCGTTGTTTCCCACCAGCCGCCAATTCAGACCTTCCACGGTGCGAGCCCACTGCATGCCGTTTAGTAAAACAGCAAGAAAATGAGAGAGAAAAATAATAAGGTAGCCTTGTATGGGATTATTAAGGACCGAATTCTCAATAGACTTAGTGAAACACACAAGTTACTGAAGTTTGTAGAAACCAACTGGTAAGTGTTTTCTCATTTATTTGTTTTTGAAGGATAAACGTAAATACAGGTAAAACTTACGGAAAGGCATGCAAGAAATTGTTAATGGGTTACCTCTAGGGACAAGGAATGTGCCCTCCACACTGTGAATTTCCTTGGCAGAGATAGGTATTTCTTCTCTGGCAGTAAAATCAATGAATTACTCAGAGTTCACTAATGTACTCTCTGGTCCGACGACTCCACTCTCAAAGAACTAAAAAAGCAACGAAAATACAGAGACACACAGAAGATTCTATGCAGGGATATTCACAGAGCATCATTTTTATCGCCAAAAATGTGCTCCACGGAAAAGAATTAAACTGTATTCTAGTAAATTTACACAGCACGATTTTAAGTGGCTAATAAAAATGCTGTATGATTTTAATTTTAAAGGAAAAAACATCTGTAAGACACGGTTCGTTACCAAAAGGTATTTGCCTAAGGAGCACACAGACTCTAATACCCCGAATTAAACTTGGTACTATACTCAAGGACTTATCAGTGGCTGCTCGCTCCACTGAAAATCTGCTCTGTGTGTTTTAGACTCCCCATACCATCATGAGTCTCTTTTTGCCCCGCAGTGCCACGTAAACATAATATACAAATGAAAACACTGTGCTTATGAAAACACACCTTCAAAACAAGTTCTCCAGCAGAAAGACTGAAGGTGAAAGTGGTAGCAGCCTTATTTAATTTAGAGATAATTCAAATGTGGCTACTCATTAGGCTCACCTGGAGAGCTGTTAAACAATGCAGATTCCCAGTGTCCAGCAGAGGATCTTTGTTTTTCAGGTCCCCAGGGATCCTACTGTGTGGTTAAGGTTTCATAGGGGATTTTAATGTATTTTAAGGACTCCATCGTCCCCCTCTCTCCTCAAACGCCTCTGTCTGCAGTATCAGTTTCTCTCTGGATCCTGGATCATTCATTTCCACCAGACACCACATGCTTTCAGAGCTCCTGCAGCTACCACCCCTTGCTCAGCACCTCCCGGCCCTGAAAATGCCTCTTCATAGCGTGCTCTACTGTCACTGACTCAACGGTCTTACCATACATTCTCCTGTTAACATGCATGCCCCACAGGCTTCCATCCCTTTCAAACCCACTGAAATTGCTCGACAATTTCAGCAATTCCTTATGCGGCCAAGAAACTTGCTCTTAATTGCTCAGTAACATTCAACATCCTCATTAAAACAAGCAAACAAAAACAAAATCCCACGCTATCTTCTCTTACTTTTGGTGACAATTACATGGTCCTGGTTCTCCCCATGGCAGTGGACTCCTCTCAGGCATAAATGGCTTCTGCTCTGCTCACCATCTACAGACTGGAGGGTCTTGCCTCAGAATTTAGTCACTAGTCTTCTCCATCAATGTCCATTCCCTAGATAACAACCCTTCCCTCCTCACCTAGTAACATGATTTAAATGCCACCTACAGGCCCATGGGTCCCAAATTCCAATCCTCTGCCACAAGACTGTCCACAAAGGTGCAGTCTTTTGCTTGGAAACTGCTCCCCTTGGATGTCTATCAAGCAACTCAAAGCATTTAAAACAAATATTAATTTCCCCTTTCCTCATTTCTGTAAAAAAAAAACACCTCACAATCGTTCTTGTTCCTTTTTTCCTTACCACCAACATCCAATTTATCAGCAGGTCTTGCTGGTCTAACACAAATCAGTAAGTTGCTTAGGTAGTCCTAAGCAACATCACCTTCCCGCAAAAACCCTTCTTCCATTCCAAACCCTCCCTCCAGTATTCTCCACATAGTATCAAGGGGAATTTTTCAAGGTAAAAAAGATGTCATGTTCCAGCTTGAATGACCTTCTGCTCCCCACCTCAACTGCATTTAAAGTCCAAAATCTGTACCATTAACAAAATTAGAAGAGCCAACATTATCTTTTGTCTTACAGGTGCTGTAAAATTTCTCTTCTTTTACTTCAGATTTCTGCTTTTTATGTCTAATTTAAGAAATTCTTCCCCAGACAGAGGTCATATTCAAATAGTTGTACATTTTAGTTTTCTTTACAGCTATTGTTGCCTATGTTCTATGTTAGGGATTAATTTCCCATGACTTTGTATCACGTTTCTGTGTATGAGAGGGTCTGCGCTTAAACTCTCTTGTTGGAGCCCTGAAGCATCTCTCTATCTTGTGCATGAAGGCACCGTATTATTACGGCTTTACAGTATCTTGGTATCTGAAAGAATGACGGCCCTACCTTGTTTTTCAGACGTGTCTGACTCTTAGCCCACCATCTTTCAAATAATTTTTAGAAGCAGCTTTTAACGTATGATGAACTATCCTATTGAGATTCTGACTTTTTATTAAATGCACCCAGCAATTTAGAGAAAACTGCAAACATTCTATCAAGACCTCTCATCTTTGACCATCTGTCCACACTAGCGTTTGTGTGTTATCGCCTGTGGCCATCAACAATACATTGTAAATTATTTTCCCTATATTAGGAGGTCCTTTTTTCCCCTGTTAATTGTATAATTGGTTAATAGTTTCAGAATTACCAAAAAAGTTGCAAAGGTAGTACAAAACTTCCCCACCCCATTTTCCCTGATGTTAATACCTTATATAACCTTGGTACTTTGTCAAAAAGAAGAGATTAATATCAGCACAAAACAAACTACAGACTATTTTGATGTCACCCCTTTTTCCACGACTATCTTCCTTCTGTTCCAGAATCTCATCCCGGACTCAGCATCACATTTAGTGATTGTATCTCCATAGGCTCCCCAGAGCTGTGACAGCTTCTCAGTATTTTGTAGAGTGCTCCTCAGTTTGATATTTTCTCACAATTTGAGTTGGGTTATGAATTTTTGAGAAGAGTATCTGCTATTGCTTTATTTCCTCTTTTTTTGAGACAGAATCTGGCTCTGTTACTCAGGCTGGAGTGCAATGGCATGATCTAAGCTCACTGCAACTTCCACCTCCCAGGTTCAAGCAGTTTTCCTGCCTCAGCTTCCTGAGCAGCTGGGATTATAGGCACACGCCACCACGCTGGGCTAATTTTTGTATTTTTAGTGGAGACGGGGTTTCACCATGTTGGCCAGGCTGGTCTCTAACTCCTGACCTCATGATCCGCCCACCTTGGCCTTCCAAAGTGCTGGGATTATATGCAGGAGCCATACCCAGCCTGCTATTGCTTTTTATATGCTGGCTTTGGATCCAGTAAACTTGACCTTTTTTTTCCCTGTAGTTCTATTTGTCTGTACAGATTTCCTAAATTTTAAAAACATTAACAGCTTAATTTTTAATGATTTCCTTTTTACTTTCATTAACAATCACACCTCATTTCCTTAACACAATGCGTTGGCTAGGTCTTCTGGATGGTCACACAAGTGCTGTCCTGTATTTGAAAGGGGATACTCTTGTCTTTATTATGAAGTAAAAACATTCATTGCAGGCTTGTTTTGGACACGCTCTTTATTGGAGGTTAAGGAAATTCCCTTACGTTCTAGTTTCTACAAAATTGATCATGAGTAATTTTATATAATGACTTCTCTGCATCCATTGGGAAGATTATATTTTATCATTTAACGTAATCTGATGATATGGGACTAAAGCAGATTTTCTTATGTTGAAAACGGTATTCGTAAACCCTGCGCGACCGTGATTACAAGGATCTCATTCACACACACATGCAGCTGGGTGCTGCTTACACTTTTTTTTATTACACTATCTTCGTCTGGTTTTGCTATGAAGGTATAGCCTTATAGAATGCTTTGCATTGTTATCTCATTTCTTATGTTCTCTACAACAGTTTATAACCTCCTCTCCATTGGGGATTATGTCCCTTCTTCTATTACTAATATTATTAATCTATCCACGGTTTCTCCATCAGTTTTGCTAAAGATTTTGACAGTTTTGTCTTCTTAAAACAACTTCATTTTGTTGACCACATTCTTCCTTCTTTTTCATTTAATTAATTTCTTTCTTTTTGTAGTTCTTTCTTGTTCAGTCCTATCTTTCATTGTTTCCATTAGATTTCCTCTTTGGGACACGAAGAAATGTGTAGGAGTCAAAGATCTTGGGGGGAAAAAACTATCTTTTGAATATAGATTTCTAAGTTAGCTGCATTATACTCATAAACCATGGCCCATATGCTGTTTCACATCTGTCAAAGCATGCTTGGTGGGTTAATTTTAATCGTTCAATATATTAGAAGAGACTGACTATTCTCTAGCTGTTAGGTATCAATTTCTATTTGTGTTCATAGGACCGACTTGTTACCTGTATTCACCTCTTTAGTATTCTTGGTGATTTGTCTGCCTATCTGTTCTAGGTAGAGTAAAATCTCCCAACATTCTTATGCTTTTACCCACCACTCCTTATTACTAATAGCTTTGCTTTACATACATTTCAAGGCTATGTTTTTAGGTACAAACAAGGTGATGATCCTCTGTTGAGAAGCACAGGGAAGTTAATCTGCTTACATTTTAAATTATTGATGTGTTTGTTTAATATGCTTTTTGTCGTTTATTTTCTCCTTTCCTGCATTCTACTGAATTGATCCAGTTGTCTTTAGTCTCCTCTTTTCCTTATGCTTATTTGGGAGGTTTCAATGGTATCTATTCCTTCACTGTCTGTCTTTAGGTTCCTAATTTATATGCAAGCATATTTAACAGACGACAAAGTGCTAAAGCAAGCATGCTGGCACATGTTAGCAATTCACTCAATTTCCCATTCCCGCCTTCATTAATATTGTCTAGAATTTTAATTATACCTTTTTTAAACAAACCAAAAGAAAACTATCTTTATAGTCACTGATTAATTATATTTACTGGTATTTCGAGAATTTATTCACTCATTCATGTTTCTTGAATCTCACTTCTTGTCCCTCTAGGTTTACTTTTTCTCACTGCAATAAATCCTTAAATGTGTCTTTCAGTAAGTGTATAAAGTAGTCTACTTGTTTGAGTGACATTTTAGCCCAGAGTGGAATTCTTCAGTAACCTTTATCTTCTCTTCTTATTTTGAAGATGTTATTCCACTGTCTTCTAACATTACTGATGAGGAGGTCTGCGCCAGCATAACGCTCCTTCCTAATAATATCTATTTATATGTCACGTATAGATTTTTGCTTATCTTGCTCAGGATTTATGTGACCGATGAATGTCTGTCTTCCATTCTGGAGAATTCTTGGCCATTGCGTCCTTAAATGTAACTTTTCTGCCATTACATTTCTACTCTTTTCAACCTATAAAGTATAATGACCCTTCTTAATGCATCCTCCATTTGTCTCAATCTTGATATTTTTCATATTCATATTATTTTCTGTGCTTTCAGTAACTCCTCTTTTTAACTGCATCTGGTAATAGCATTTCCCTAGATGTTTTAAATACAGTAACTGTTTTCTGTTCTATGACTTCTGATTGGTACATTTTTTATGTTCATCTTTCTCAAATGGATGAACATTTTATGGATACTATTGTTATCGCTTCAAAAAGGTTAAAGTCACACTAACACTATTTGGTTTGAATTGCCTTTTGAAAGGACTGATTCTGTGTGATTGCTGGTTTTGTTGTCTTGTTCACTGTTAAGATTTCCTAACTTTAACCCAGTGCTTTACAAGTTTAGTTTCTAAGTGTTTTCCTATGGGTTGTCTTTTCCACCTCCGCTCTGAACTGTTCTTCCCTCCATGTCTTTTTCACTATCTCGACCTCACCCATGAGAAACACAGTTCAGAGACAATCTTGTATTGTCAACTGGGGATTCTGTGCCACGTGAAAAAGGGGGTATAGTAGTCACTGAGCAGGATTAAAGCTTAGGCTGGGTCCTCTCTGCATGGTTCTGTTTTCTCAGCCCTTGTCACCACTCATAATGTAAGTAAAGAGCCTGGGTAACCATCACTGTTTGTTGTTAATTCCAGGTTCCTTTCATGTCAGGCAATTCCCAATCCAGGGCCTGTTTGCCACAATGAGCCTGGGACCTCAATATGCATGGTGTGCTTCCGGACCTCATTACCCAAGAGCAGTCAGCTTCTTAATTTCCTCTGCCTTTTTCAAGATAATTAGTTCAGAAGGTTTATGTTTTCAATTTCACATATCCTTGCATTTTCCTGTTCAAATTTGGATCCATATGGATATCTTAAATATGCCTATCATTGCAAGTTTATTTTAGAAGGAGGTTAAACTGTGAACTCACACACTCATAGCATCATAGCACCATCTCAATCAAAAGTATTATCTTCTGTGAACTACAGCAGTTTCACTTCTTTCCAAAGTATGGAGTGAGGTTTGCCTGAGGCTATATGACCTGTGATATCATGACAAATTGAAGGCTGAAGCCGATGCGAATCCAGCAGAATCCAGCTGTTTTCTATTAAGTTAAATGCTAAGGAGATTCACAAAGATGTAAAACAGTGCCCCTCTTCTCAATAACCTTCGGTTTTGAAAACTGTTAATTTTCCATTAAAATGTTGTTTCTATTAACTTGTAATGGGCTTACTACCATTATTTAATAAAATACACATTTGAAATGATTTAATTTTTTAAAGATATAATTGATGAGTAAAAATTGTACATATTTATGGTGCACAACCTGGCGCTTCAATGTACATATACACTGGGAAAGGATATCAAGCTAATCAACACACCTATCACCTCACATACCATTTTTGTGTGTGAAGAACATTTAAGATTCACTCTTTAGCATTTTTCAAGTATATATTAACTACAGTCACCAAGCTGTACAACAGATCACCAGAACTTTTTAATCCCATCTAACTGAAACTTTGCACCCTGCGGCCAGCATCAGCTCATCCTCTCTAGCCCCTGACAACCACCATTCAACTCTCTACTTGTATGACTTCAACTTTTTTAGATTCCACACATAAATAAGATGATGCAGTGTTCACCTTTCTGTGTCTGGCTGATTTCACTTACCATAATGTCCTCCAGGTTTATCCATGTTGTCATAAATGACAGCATTTCCTTCATTTTAAAGGCCAGTGTACAGATTACGTTTTTTTAATCCATTCATCAATCCATGGACAATTAGGCTGATTCCATATCTTGGCTAATGTGAATAATGCTGCAGTGAACATGGAAGTGTGTACTGATTTTCTCTGGATATGGAGCCAGAAGTGAGAATGCTGGGTCATATGGCAGTTTTAATTTTTTTAATGAATTTCCATAATGACTATATAATGTTCCAACCAACAGTGTACACAGGTTCCCTTTCGCCGTATCTTTGCCAACAGGTGAAGCTTTTTACTTTGATTCAATTATTTTTGTCTATTTTTGCTTTTTCTGCTTGTGCTTTTAGTCTTATCCAAAACTGATTGCTTAGACCAATGTCAAGGTTTTTCCGATATGTTTGGTCCCAGTAATTTTACAGTTTCAGGTCTTATGTTTAAGTCTTTAATCCATTTAAGAGTTGATTTTTTAATATGGGGTGTCTCATTTCATTTCTTTATATATGGATATCTAGTTATTAAAAAAAAGAAAAAGTCCTTTCTCCGTTGTATGTTCTTGCCACTTTTGTCAAAGATCAACTGACTATAAATTATGGATCTATTTCTGGTTTTATGCCAGTATCATACTGTTTTTAATCACTGTGCTTTATACTCAATTTTAAAATCAGGTAGTGTGATGCCTCCAGTTTTGTTCTTTTTGCTGAAAGTTTCTTTGGTTATTTGGGGTATTCTGTGGTTTCATATGAGTTTTAGGAGAATTTTTCTATTTCTGTGAAAAATGACATTGGAATTTTGGATAGAAATTGCATTGAATCTACAGATCAGTTTGGGTAGTATGGAGTTTTAACAATATTTTCCAATCCATGAACAAAATATATCTTTCTATTTGTGCCTTCAACTTCTTTCATCAGTCTTACAGTTTTCAGTGAACAGGTCTTTCATATTGCTGATTAAATGCATTCCTAGATAATTTGATAGTATTGTAAATGGAATTGTTTTCTTGATTTCTTTTTAGGATGGTTTGTTGGTCGCACCTGGAAACAATATTGGTTCTTACTGCAACTTTACTGAATTACTTTATTAGTTTAACAGTTTTCGTGGCGCCTTTGGGGTTTCCTATATGTAAGGCCACATCATCAGCAGAGACAGTTTCACTTCTTCTGTTCCAAGTTGTATGCCTTTTGTCTTTCCATGTCTTGCTCCTGATCTTAATGGAAAACCTTTCTGTTTTCCACCACTGATGGTGATGTTAGATGTGGGCTTGTCATATATGACCTGTAATATTTTGAGGTACATTCCTTCTATACACAACTTGTTGAGTTTTTCTTATGAAAGGATGTTGAATTTGGTCAGATGTTTTTCTGCATCAGTTGAAATGATCACGTGATCTCCACGCTTCATTTTGTTAATGTGGTATATCGCATTTACTCATGTGTATGCTGAACCACCCTTACATCCCAGTGATTCACGTCGCTTAATCATAGTGTATGGTCCTTTCAGTGTGCTGTTGAATTTAGTTCGCTAGTTATTTTGTTAAGGATTTTTACATGTGTGTTCATGAGAGACATTGGCCTGTAATTTTCTATTTTTGTAGTGTCTTTGCCTGGCTGTGGTAGCAGGGTAATGCTGACCTCATAAATGAGTTTAAAAGTTTTCCCTCCTCTTTAATTTTGTGGAAGAGTTTGAGATGGCTGAATGTTAATTCTTTCTTAAACATTTAGTAGAATTCACCAGTGAAGCAGTCAGGTCCAGGCTTTTCTCTGTTGGGAGGTTTTTGACTACAGATTCAATGTCCCTACTGTTTGCTGATCTGCTCAGGACTTCTACTGCTCCATGATTCAGTCTTGATTGATAGGTTGTATGTTTCTAATAATGTGTTCACTTCTAGGTTGTCCAATTTGTTGGTGCATACTTGTTCACAGTAGTATGATCCTTTGTATTTCTGTGGTATCAGTTGTAATAATATCTCCTCTCCAATTTATAATTTTGAGTCTTCTTTTTTCTTAGCCTAGGTGATGGCTTGTCAATTTTATCTCTTAAAAAAACAAAAACAGATTTCACTATTATGACTGTAGTTTCACTGATCTTTTCTATTCTCTATGTCATTTATTCCTGCTCTGATCTTTACCTTTCCTTCTTTCTCCAGACTTTGGGCTTAATTTGTTCATCTTTTTCTAGTTTCTTGAGGTGTAAAGTTAGGTTTTTTTGGATCTTTGTTTTTCTTAATATAGTATTTAACACTATAATCTTCACTGTTAGAATTGCTTTCTCTACACTAAGTTCTGGCATATGGTGTTTCCATTTTCATTTGTCTCAAGGTATTTCTTATTTCCCTTTTGAGTTTTTCTTTGACCTACCAGTCGTTCAGGAGTGTGCTGTTTACTTTCCACATACATGTTGTTTCCCAGTTTTCCTCATTATTGATTTCTAGTTTAATACCATTATGGTCAGAAAAGATACCTGATATCAATCTTCTTAAATTTGTTAAGGCTTGTTTTGTGGCCTAATATATGACTTGTCCTGGAGAACATTCCTTGTATGCTGGAAAAGAATGTGTATTTTTCTGCAGTTAGATAGAATGATCTGTATATGTGTGAGGTCCACTTGGCCTACAGTGTTGTTCAAATCTACTGTATCCTTATCAGTTTTCTATTTGGATAATCTATACATTGCTAAAAGTGGGGTACTGATGTGGTTTCAGTCTATGTCCCCATCCAAATCTCATCTTGTGGCTCCCACAATTCCCATGTGTTATAGGAGGGACCAGGTGGGAGATAGCTGAATCATGGGGGCAGATCTTTCCTGTGCTATTCTCATGATGGCAAATAAGACTCACAAGATATGATGGTTTTGAAAACAGTAGTTTCTCTACGTAAGCTCTCTCTTTGCCTGCCACCATCCATGTGAGACTTAACTTGCTCCTCCTTGCCTTCTGCCATGATTATGAGGCCTCCCCAGCCATGTGGAACTGTAAGTCCATTAAACCTCTTTTTCTTCCCAGTCTTGGGTATGTCTTTATCGGCAGCATGAAAATAGACTAATACAGTAAATTCGTACCAGTAGAGTGGGGTGCTGCTGGAGAGATACCCAAAAATGTAGAAGCGACTTTGGAACTAGGTAACGGGCAGAGGCTGGAACAGTTTGGAGGGATCAGAAGAAGACAGGAAAATGTGGGAAAGTTTGGAACTTCCTAGAGACTTGTTGAGTGGCTTTGACAAAAATGCTCCTAAGTGGTATGAACAATAAGGACCAGGCTGAGGTGGTCTCAGACAGAGATGAGGAACGTGTTGGGAACTGGAGCAAAGATGCCTCTTGATATGTTTTAGCAAAGAGACTGGCAGAATTTTGCCCACACACCAGAGATTGTAGAATTTTAAACTTGAGAGAGATGATTGAGGGTACCTAAAAATTTCTAAGCAGCAAGCATTCAAGAAGTGACATGGATGCTGTTAAAAGCATTCAGTTTTATAAGGGAAGCAGAGCAAAAAAGTTCAAAAAATTTGCAGCCTGATAATGATAGAATAGAAAATCCCATTTTCTGAGGAGAAATTCAAGCCTGCTGAAGAAATGTGCATAAGTAATGAGAAGCCGAATTTTAATCCCCAAGACAATGGGTAAAATGCCTCCAGGGGATATCAGAGGTCTTCACAGCAGCTCCTCCCATCAGAGGCCTGGAAGCATAGGAAGAAAGAAATGGTTTTGTGGGCTGGGCCCAGGTCCCCATGCTGTGTGCAGCCTAGGGACTTGATGTCCTGTGTCCCAGCTGCTCCAACCATGACTAAAAGGGGCCAAGGCAGAGCTTGCGTCATGGCTTCAGAGGGCAGGAGCCCCAGGCCTTGGCAGCTTCTATGTGTATTGAGCCTGCAGGTGCACAGATCAAGACCTGAGGTTTGGGAACCTCCACCTAGATTTCAGAGGATGTATGAAAACGCCTGGATGTTCAGTCAGAAGTCTGCTGCAGGGGTGCGGCTCTTACAGAGAACCTCTGTTAGGGCGGTGCAGATGGGAAATGTGGGGTCGGAGCCCCCACACAGTCCCTCCTAGGGCACTCCCTAGTGGAGTTGTGAGAAGAGGGCCACTATCCTCCAGACCCCGGAATGGTAGATCCACCTACAGTTTGTGCTGTGCACCTGGAAAAGCTGCAGACACACCAGCCCGTGATAGCAGCTGGGAGGGAGGCTGTACCCTGGCAAAGCCATAAAGGTAGAAGTGCCCAAGACCATGGGAACCCACCTCTTGCACCAGCATAACCTGGATGTGAAACATGGACTCAAAGACCATTTTGGAGCTTTAAGATTTGATTGCCCAGCTGGATTCTGGGCTTGCATAGGGCCTGTAGCTGCTTTGTTTTAGCCAACTCCTCTCATTTGGAATGGCTGTATTTACCCAATACCTGTACCCCCACTGTATCTAGGAAGTAACTAATTTGCTTTTCATTTTATAGGACCATAGGCAGAAGGGACTTACCTTGTCTCAGATGAGACTTTGGACTGTGGACTTCTGAGTTAATGCTGACACAAGTTAAGACTTTGAGGGACTGTTGGTATGGCATGATTGGTTTTGAAATGTGAAGACATGAGATTTGGGAGGGGCCAGGGAAGGAATGTGGTTTGGCTCTGTGTCTCCAAATCTCATCTTAGGACTTCCATAATTCCAACGTGTTAGGGGAGGAACTTGGTGGGAGATAGCTGAATCATGGGGGTGGGTCTTTCCCATGCTGTTATCATGTTGCTGAATAAGTCTCATGAGATCTGATGATTTTGAAAATGGGAGTTGCCCTGCACAAGCTCTCTTTGCCTGCCGCCATCCATGTAAGACTTGACTTGTTCCTCCTTGCCTTCTGCCATGATTGTGAGGCCTCCCCAACCATGTGGAACATTAGGTCCATCGAACCTCTTTTTCTTCCCAGCCTTGGGTATGTCTTTATCAGCAGTGTGAAACTGGACTAACATAAGTACTGAAGTCCTCTGACTTTATTTCTAGTTTTTAAAATATCTAAAACTGCACATATTGATACATAAAAGCTACATAAGCAAACATTCTTTGGGGTCCTTATTTTCAAGAGTGTAAACTCTCAAAAAGCTTGAGAATCACTGGTCTACAATAAATCTGTAATAGTTTGGGTTATTTGAGCAGATTGGATGGAAATCTGTCTTTTTCACTATTATGATCTCAAGGCCTAGCACAACGCTCAATACACAGAAATCTCCCAATAAATGCTCATTCGGCTATTGTTTCAACAAATATTTGAGTGCCTGCTATCTTACTAGCTTGGTGCAAAAGCAATAGTGGCTTTCGCAATTACTTTTAATATAAGACCCAAAGCTAGGTCAAGTTCCTGGTTCACTGTAAATCAAATTGAAATGGCCCCTGCCATAACTTATTTATTTAATATATTTTCAGAGTTTCAATCCAGCTGGGAAGAGATGTTCAATAAACCTTTAAGGATTATGGTGAATGCTTTAAACGAACAACAAACAAAACCAGGATCCCAAAATGAGGAGGGTTGTGTTTGTACAGTAGATATAGAATAGTCAGGGATTGCTGAGGAAGAGAAACAGAGCACATTTTGAAAAACCCAGCCTGAGGAAGAGGAAGGGAAGAACATTTCAAAAAGACAAAACAGGCTGGGTGTGGGTGGCTCATGCCTGTAATCCCAACACTTTGGGAGGCTGAGGGGGAGGATCACCTGAGATCAGGAGCTTGACACCAGCCTGGCCAACATGGTGAAACACCGTCTCTACCAAAAATACATAAATTAGCCAGGCATGTTAGTGTATGCCTATAATCCCAGGTACTACTTGGGAGGCTGAGGTGGGAGAATCGCTTGAGCCCAGAAGGCGGAGGTTGTAGTGAACCGAGATGGTGCCACTAAACTCCAACCTGGGTGACAGAGTGAGACTCCATCTCAAAAAAAAAAAAAAAGGACAAAACAGCAATATACAAAGACGGCCGTAAAGGAAAAAAACAGAAAAGATATCAGAATGGCTAGAGGATAATGAGGCATGTAAAATGAGGCTGTACAGGTATTCAAAAGCCAGCTCTTTAGGAACTTGTAGGTTAAGAGAAAGATCTTGAACTTAATTCTAAATGTAATGGGGGTCATTGAAGATTTTTAAATAAGGCCTGACACAGTCCATATTAAGATGAGTCATGTTGCTCTGTGGTGAACTGAGGGACTAGAGATACTTAAGAGAGGACGCAGTTAAGGGGCAGCTGCCTAGGCAAAGGATGATATGGCAGGGCTCTGGTCTGGTCTGGTGGCAGCAGAGACAGGGAGAAGTGGACAGACACAAGATGTATTTTGGAAACAGTATAGGCACATCTTTCTGATGATTTGTGTATGTGTGGCAGAGAATCAGAAGTGTGCTCCACATTTCTAGTTTGGATAACTGGGTGCACAGAAGTGTTACGTGGTGAGTGTCTGAGACACAGGTTTCAGGGGAAGAGCATAAAATCACGAGCTATCTGAGACATGGAATATTTAAGATGGTTATACTAAAGCAACTGGAGACCCTGAGCAGACCTCTGGAGAGGTCTCTGCTGGAGCTCTGAAGTCCTCCACACACAGCTGATCTGTTGCCTGAATAGACCAATTAAAACAAACACTACTTTACAAAATAAATAAAGAATCTAGTTCTTCAGTATTTACAGCTCATGTGTATATATGCAAGTGCTGCTAGATAAATATCTTCATATACAAATTTGTACACCATTCCTCAGTAATGCAAATCTAACGAATTTTCCTTAAGGAAAACTTACATTTTTTAACTCTCTCAAATAGGAGTTTCAGGACAATATAAAGCCAAATATTCACATTAAAGTAACCAACCCTTTCACAAAAGCTGCTCCTAAGTCCACATATTAAAAGAACAGTTGCCAAAAGCAACTAATTGCACACAAGTTTAAAGACAGGCAAAGACCACCCCCGTAATGAATCAGGTGTTATACAAGGCAAGTATGTCCAGTCTGGCAGACCGTGTTAAGTAAGGTTCAGAACTAAAGTTCAGCTTATATGTTCCTGTCCAAACGGGCACTGGGCACTAATTCTCATAAGAAGCTGAAACATTCAGAAGTCAAGCTCTAACACAGTAACCAAAGTAGTATATACATAGAAAATGTAGGGTTACTCATCCACTTTTTGCTCAAGTTGGTTTACCAGCCAGAAAGCTCTAATCCTCAATTTGCAAAATGGTAACTGTTCACTTATCCAACCGTCTAATAAACAGATAATGAGTATCTACTACCTCTAGACGCTGGAGATACAGTGAAAAACAATGGAGACATAGTCTCTCCCTTCATGGAGCTTCAGCCCACTGATGAAGCCAAACAATCAAATAAGCATACAAATAACATGAAGTAACAAGCAATAAATGTGATGAAAGAAACACCAAATTATATAACACACATATCAGAGAGCCTGACCCAGTCTAGGTAGTAAGGAAAGGCATTCTGTGCCTAGTTAACAGTGTGCACCAGGGTTATGAGGCAGACGGGATACAGAAACCTGTGTAGCATAAGATAAAGGCTACAGAAGGAGAGAAGGGTCAGACCTTACAAGACGCTGTAAGCCATTTAAGGTCTGGAGATCCCAGACAATCACAACTGTAACACACTACAGGAATTTCTCCTAGGTGAGGTCAGCACTCAACTCTCAATCAGGTCCCCTGAAAAACAGCATGATTTCCACACATACTCACATGTCAATGCCTGAGGACAGGACCAGAATAATCGGGTGAGGTACTCTGGCTTCCACAATGCAGATCATCATGCAGACAGAGAAAATGCATTTTTATCTGGTTGGTTTTAAAGGCCCATCATGAAATAAACCTAAGAAAAATGGAGAAGAATAATTGAGATAAAAGTAAAACATAAATCGGAAAGCAGAAAAACAACTGGAGGTAAGAGATACAGGTTTAACAAAGTCTAACAATAAATAAAATGTTCACAAAGAGGAGACTGAATAAATTATGACACATACATTTAACAGAAAAATCTACAACCATAAAAAAGCATGCAAAAACTCTTATGAAACAATCACCAAGATAAGGTGTTGAACAGTGAACACAGTATACTTCACTCATTAAATAAAAAGAGAAGCATACTGTATACATACTTGCTTCCATATGCATAGAGGAACACTGGAAAGACAGTCACAAAACTAGTGACATTGGTTATCTTTTTTTTCTTTTTCTGACTCAAACACATCTTCTGAGACACTTGTTATCTACACAGAGGGAAACTGATGGCTTGAAGATGGAATGTGGGGAGGAGGAATTTTCTACTTCTTGAATTCCAAGCCACACGAATATATTACCTATTAAAAGTTTTTTTAAAAGTTAATATTCAATATGATTTTAGAGGAATACATATGAATATTTTAATGAAAAGGAACATTTTTAAGGAAAATAAAAATTACCAAACTGACTACCAAAGGAATGTGGGGGCGGGGTGGGGAAGATAGGAAAAGTCTTCTTACAAAGGATCCTGTAAGTCAGAACTTTCTAGTACATATTAATAATCTAGCCCCTACAGGCTCCCTGAGATAAACTAATACTTACTGAATATGTCCTGTGTGCTATGTACTACATCAAGCATTACATGTATTTGCAGCTCATCCTTGCAGTTTCTCTGAGATAGGTGTCCTTATCACCTCTATTTTACATAAAAGGAAACTGAAGCATATCCAGTAACTCCAGAGGTCAGACTCTGCAACCACTATCCTACATTAATTCTATATTAATAGACTGGAAAACCTTAAAGAAATGCCTCATTTTCTAGGGAAACATAAATTACTGAAATCTGTTTGACTGGAAGTGTTCTTCCAATGCCTAAGGAACAAATTATTCTTAGTCTGCACAGATAGTTACCAGGACATTAAAAAGAAAAAGACGAGGGCTTGCCAATTCATTGAAGTAAATTAGAAGAGTAGCTTTCAGGAACATATTTCTTATGATGAAAATGTTACAAGAATAGCTATCTTGTATGAGACACTCACCCTGTGCCAGGCACTGGGGTAAGTGCTTTGTAAAAGATCTGGGTGCCACTTGGAAAACAATCTGGCAGTTCTTCAAAAGCTTAAACATAGAGTTACCACATTACCCAGTAATTCCACTGTAGGTAAAATTAAAACGCGTGTTCACACAAAAACTGGCACATCAATGTTCTTAACAGCATTATTCATAATAGCCAAAAAGTGGAAACAACCCAAATGCCCATTGGCTGATGAACAGATAAATGGTATATCCAAACTATAGAATATTATTTGACAACAGAAAAGAACAAACTTCTAATACATGCTACAGCATAGATGAAATTTAAAAACAGTACTCTAAGAAAAAAAAAAAAGGCAGTCACAAAAGCTCACACATTGTATGATTCCATTTACATGAAATGTCCAGAACAGGCAAATCTACAGACAGAAAAGAGGTGAATGGTTGCCTAGGTTTGGAGGAAGAGGGGAATGAGGAGAGAAGGGTTTTTTTTTAGGGTAATGAAAACGTTTTCAGGTTGATGGCACTGATAGCTGTCCAGCTCTGAATATGCTAAACACTGAACTGTCCACACCGGAAACAGGTGAATTGTATGGCTCTGAATATGCTGAACACTGAACTGTCCACACCGTGAACAGGTGAATTGTTGGGCTCTGAATATGCTGAACACTGAACTGTCCACACCGGAAACAGGTGAATTGTTGGGCTCTGAATATGCTGAACACTGAACTGTCCACACCGTGAACAGGTGAATTGTTGGGCTCTGAATATGCTGAACACTGAACTGTCCACACCGGAAACAGGTGAATTGTTGGGCTCTGAATATGCTGAACACTGAACTGTCCACACCGTGAACAGGTGAATTGTATGGCTCTGAATATGCTGAACACTGAACTGTCCACACCGGAAACAGGTGAATTGTTGGGCTCTGAATATGCTGAACACTGAACTGTCCACACCGTGAACAGGTGAATTGTATGGCTCTGAATATGCTGAACACTGAACTGTCCACACCGGAAACAGGTGAATTGTTGGGCTCTGAATATGCTGAACACTGAACTGTACACACCGGAAACAGGTGAATTGTTGGGCTCTGAATATGCTGAACACTGAACTGTCCACACCGTGAACAGATGAATTGTTGGGCTCTGAATATGCTGAACACTGAACTGTCCACACCGTGAACAGGTGCATTGTTGGGCTCTGAATATGCTGAACACTGAACTGTCCACACCGGAAACAGGTGAATTGTTGGGCTCTGAATATGCTGAACACTGAACTGTCCACACCGTGAACAGGTGAATTGTTGGGCTCTGAATATGCTGAACATTGAACTGTACACACCATGAACAGGTGAATTGTTGGGCTCTGAATATGCTGAAGACTGAACTGTCCACACCGGAAACAGGTGAATTGTTGGGCTCTGAATATGCTGAACACTGAACTGTCCACACCGGAAACAGGTGAATTGTTGGGCTCTGAACATGCTGAACACTGAACTGTACACACCATGAACAGGTGAATTGTTGGGCTCTGAATATGCTGAACACTGAACTGTCCACACCGGAAACAGGTGAATTGTTGGGCTCTGAATATGCTGAACACTGAACTGTCCACACCGGAAACAGGTGAATTGTTGGGCTCTGAATATGCTGAACACTGAACTGTCCACACCGGAAACAGGTGAATTGTATGGCTCTGAATATGCTGAAGACTGAACTGTCCACACCGGAAACAGGTGAATTGTTGGGCTCTGAATATGCTGAACACTGAACTGTCCACACCGTGAACAGGTGAATTGTTGGGCTCTGAATATGCTGAACACTGAACTGTCCACACCGTGAACAGGTGAATTGTTGGGCTCTGAATATGCTGAACACTGAACTGTCCACACCGGAAACAGGTGAATTGTTGGGCTCTGAATATGCTGAACACTGAACTGTCCACACCGTGAACAGGTGAATTGTTGGGCTCTGAATATGCTGAACACTGAACTGTCCACACCGTGAACAGGTGAATTGTTGGGCTCTGAATATGCTGAACACTGAACTGTCCACACCGGAAACAGGTGAATTGTTGGGCTCTGAATATGCTGAACACTGAACTGTCCACACCGTGAACAGGTGAATTGTTGGGCTCTGAATATGCTGAACACTGAACTGTCCACACCGTGAACAGGTGAATTGTTGGGCTCTGAATATGCTGAACACTGAACTGTACACACCGGAAACAGGTGAATTGTTGGGCTCTGAATATGCTGAACACTGAACTGTACACACCGTGAACAGATGAATTGTTGGGCTCTGAATATGCTGAACACTGAACTGTACACACCGGAAACAGGTGAATTGTTGGGCTCTGAATATGCTGAACACTGAACTGTCCACACCGGGAACAGGTGAATTGTTGGGCTCTGAATATGCTGAACACTGAACTGTCCACACCGGAAACAGGTGAATTGTTGGGCTCTGAATATGCTGAACACTGAACTGTACACACCGGAAACAGGTGAATTGTTGGGCTCTGAATATGCTGAACACTGAACTGTACACACCGTGAACAGGTGAATTGTTGGGCTCTGAATATGCTGAAGACTGAACTGTCCACACCGGAAACAGGTGAATTGTTGGGCTCTGAATATGCTGAAGACTGAACTGTCCACACCGGAAACAGGTGAATTGTTGGGCTCTGAATATGCTGAACACTGAACTGTCCACACCGGAAACAGGTGAATTGTTGGGCTCTGAATATGCTGAACACTGAACTGTACACACCATGAACAGGTGAATTGTTGGGCTCTGAATATGCTGAACACTGAACTGTCCACACCGGAAACAGGTGAATTGTTGGGCTCTGAATATGCTGAACACTGAACTGTCCACACCGGAAACAGGTGAATTGTTGGGCTCTGAATATGCTGAACACTGAACTGTCCACACCGGAAACAGGTGAATTGTATGGCTCTGAATATGCTGAAGACTGAACTGTCCACACCGGAAACAGGTGAATTGTTGGGCTCTGAATATGCTGAACACTGAACTGTCCACACCGTGAACAGGTGAATTGTTGGGCTCTGAATATGCTGAACACTGAACTGTCCACACCGTGAACAGGTGAATTGTTGGGCTCTGAATATGCTGAACACTGAACTGTCCACACCGGAAACAGGTGAATTGTTGGGCTCTGAATATGCTGAACACTGAACTGTCCACACCGTGAACAGGTGAATTGTTGGGCTCTGAATATGCTGAACACTGAACTGTCCACACCGTGAACAGGTGAATTGTTGGGCTCTGAATATGCTGAACACTGAACTGTCCACACCGGAAACAGGTGAATTGTTGGGCTCTGAATATGCTGAACACTGAACTGTCCACACCGTGAACAGGTGAATTGTTGGGCTCTGAATATGCTGAACACTGAACTGTACACACCGGAAACAGGTGAATTGTTGGGCTCTGAATATGCTGAACACTGAACTGTACACACCGTGAACAGATGAATTGTTGGGCTCTGAATATGCTGAACACTGAACTGTACACACCGGAAACAGGTGAATTGTTGGGCTCTGAATATGCTGAACACTGAACTGTCCACACCGGGAACAGGTGAATTGTTGGGCTCTGAATATGCTGAACACTGAACTGTCCACACCGGAAACAGGTGAATTGTTGGGCTCTGAATATGCTGAACACTGAACTGTACACACCGGAAACAGGTGAATTGTTGGGCTCTGAATATGCTGAACACTGAACTGTACACACCGTGAACAGGTGAATTGTTGGGCTCTGAATATGCTGAACACTGAACTGTCCACACCGTGAACAGGTGAATTGTTGGGCTCTGAATATGCTGAACACTGAACTGTCCACACCGGAAACAGGTGAATTGTTGGGCTCTGAATATGCTGAACACTGAACTGTCCACACCGTGAACAGGTGAATTGTTGGGCTCTGAATATGCTGAACACTGAACTGTCCACACCGGAAACAGGTGAATTGTTGGGCTCTGAATATGCTGAACACTGAACTGTACACACCGTGAACAGGTGAATTGTTGGGCTCTGAATATGCTGAACACTGAACTGTCCACACCGTGAACAGGTGAATTGTTGGGCTCTGAATATGCTGAACACTGAACTGTCCACACCGTGAACAGGTGAATTGTTGGGCTCTGAATATGCTGAACACTGAACTGTCCACACCGTGAACAGGTGAATTGTTGGGCTCTGAATATGCTGAACACTGAACTGTCCACACCGTGAACAGGTGAATTGTTGGGCTCTGAATATGCTGAACACTGAACTGTACACACCGGAAACAGGTGAATTGTTGGGCTCTGAATATGCTGAACACTGAACTGTACACACCGGAAACAGGTGAATTGTTGGGCTCTGAATATGCTGAACACTGAACTGTACACACCGTGAACAGATGAATTGTTGGGCTCTGAATATGCTGAACACTGAACTGTCCACACCGTGAACAGGTGAATTGTTGGGCTCTGAATATGCTGAACACTGAACTGTACACACCGTGAACAGGTGAATTGTTGGGCTCTGAATATGCTGAACACTGAACTGTCCACACCGTGAACAGGTGAATTGTATGGCAGATGAATCACATCTTGACGAGGCTGTTATTAAAAATATATCTATCTAGGTGTATTTTCCCAACAGCCTTAATGAAACTAAAACTAATATTACTTTGTAGACGACAAATCTGCAGCTTAGAGAGGACGCTATCGACTCACAGTCATAATCTAATTAGTTGAGAAAGCCAGAATTCAAATTTGAGTTTTTCTGTCTATATTGCTTACTATCTCCCAGCACAATCCTATGTAAGTGCACTGAAAATCTTCAAAAAATGGCCCCCTTTTTTCTTAGAAAACAAACTTATGACTAACAGGTTCATAAGTTATTATGTAAGAACAATTAATTCATATACAGTTGAAAATCCCAAATTCAAAAAAATCAGAAATTCAAAACACTTCTAATGTCCAGTATTTCAGATAAGGAATAGTCAACCCTAACGCTGTTAAGCATCTCAAACCTAAGGTAAGAGGGAAGCTGTCCATTTAAGAAGCCAGCAAATGGCTTTCAAGTGCATCCTGCTTCAAGAGTGCCCTGGGGAATAAAACAAGTAATACATATAATTTATTAAACTCTTACAATGGGTAAGGCCTGGCACCAAGCACCTTATGTGAATTGTTATGTTTAATTATTATAACAACTTAATAAAGTAACTACTATTATTATCCAGGATTTACAGATGAGAGGCAAGCCTTCAAAGGTATCTTTTCCCAGTTACAAGCTAAAGGGTGGCAGAGCTAGAAATCAAACCCAAATCTGATGGATTCCTGAGCCTGAGCTCTCAGCCACCACTGGGTACATTTCTAGGCTATTAAATTTGAAAGCCACAATGAAATGGATCGTTCTTGAAAGGAAGAGAGAGAATAAAAACTTGGCACATGTCAGGGGAGTACTTTCCTCACAAAGTACTCCAAGCCTTTGCCATGTATAGGCAACTTTCTTCATACTTCCAAAGAACAAGTAATTCTTACGCTTTACAAATTGTGTAGTTTCAGCAGAAAGAGAAGTGTTTCATCTGAACAAAGCACATGGATTTCCAACCCCAAATATACCTTACTTTGAAATAAGAACGTGTATGTACCAGGAATGTGTCTAAGCACTTTATAGCTGTTAGCTTTTTAAATCTGCATGACAATTACCTAAAGTAGGTACTACTACTAACCCCTATTTTACAGATAAAGGGGAGGCACAAGGAGGGTAGATGACTGGCACAAAGTCCCACGGCCAGAAAGTGGCCAGGATTAAAAACCAAGGCATCTAGCTCTACCCTCCAGTACTTGGTCTGCTCAGCCGAATCTCAAAAAAGAATATGTTATAGCTAATATATGACTCACTGGACTCCCTTCATATGCATTATCCCAACCTGACAACCAAGAAGGTAGATAAGTTTACTGCCTCCTGCAAGATGAAGACCACGAGGCGGGAGCACTACACACTGGGGTCTGTTGCGGGGAATAGGGGAGGGACAGCGGTGCGGGGGGGAGTTGGGGAGGGATAGCATGGGGAGAAATGCCAGATATGGGTGAAGGGGAGGAAGGCAGCAAATCACACAGCCACGTGTGTACCTATGCAACTATCTTGCATGTTCTTCACATGTACCCCAAAACCTAAAATGCGATAAAAAAATAGTAATAAAAACTTTCTAACAATGACAGCTAAACTGCCGTGAAATAGAGTGCCTTTAGTAATAGTGTGATGAAGACCACGAGGCTGAGTGATACGCTAAGTTGCCCAAATCCACCCAGTTAAAACATAGCAGTACCAAAATTGTATTAAATCCATGTCTTTCTGACTCCGCATCACACCACTAGTCACTATGTCATGAAATGCTATGGTAGGGGTCAGCAAACCACAGCAAGCAGGCCAAATCCAGTCTGCTGTGTTTTTATACAGTTCACACAGCCAACATACAAAAATTCAGTTGAATCAAAAATAGATGGTTGTGTTTCATGAGGAAACTGAACGAAACCTCAATTTCGATGTTCATACATAACACTGGCCTTGTTGTATCGGACCCAGACACACCTATTTACTTACATCTGCTTTCGCACTACAAGGACAGCTGAGGAATTTTGACAAGACGTCGGTATATCCCACGAAGCCTGAAATAGTCATTGTTTGGCCCCTTACAGAAAAGATTTGCGGACCCTCTTTGTTATTAAATTTAAAACTCGTATTAAAGTGGAGGAGGAGTACACAAAAAGTACCCCCCAGAAAGGAGGAAAAAGCATTGCTCACAAGGTGACTGGAGGAGGAACGGAAACTAGCTTCCAACTTTCAAGGAACAAATAATGTCTCTTCCATAAAGTGTTCCAAGGCCTCGAAAACAGTGCAAGGCTTCCCAGTTCATTTTAATTAACTGGTTCACAGAGGTTTACAATCCCTAAGCTGTTTTAATTGGAAAGAACTCCCATAATGGAAATAACAACAGCTGGCAGTTATGGAACTTTCCCTATGCTGCCAGGTGCTGTGGTTAAGTAGAAGATTTCTACTTAATCTTCCTGACAAGCAGGCAGGTAGGATGCCGTCGTTATCCAATTCCAGGGATGAAACTGGGGCCTCGGGATGTTTAACAAATTGCCCAATGTTCCACATCTAATAAGAGCTCAGCACTCTAACCCTCATATCTGCCCCCCCCCCGAGATTACTGTCTTAACACCATTTACTTTTAATCTAATAAATCTGTAAATATAAGGAAATACATAATTTCCCGAAAAAATATAAAGTACCAAAAGTAACTATCAAAATAATCTTGGTGAGCTGTATAAATTTCCGACCAACTCCCAGGAAGCAAATAAATATGTGCCACAAATTGATCTGGATCATAAGAAAACAGACTTAAGTTTTAATACCCTAGCCCATGGGGTTGAAGTAGCACTCATCTCTCTCTAACTCATCACAGCTCTCCCCAAATTTAAAAAAAAAAAAAAAAAAAATCCATGCAAGATAATGATAGCTAACATGTTTAGCTGAAGTATATGCCAGACACATTTCTAAACAATTCCCAGGCAATACCTCATTTAAACTAGGAATAAGTATCCCCTGCAGACTAAGACATAGGGAGGTGGACTGGTTGTCCAAAATGACGTAAGCGAGAGAGCCTGGATCCAGACCCAAGCCAGCAAGTGAACAAACTCGGCATCCTTAACAGACTTCCAGCTAGTCACTCGGAAAATCCTAATCAAACATGTTCAATCCAGGAAAAAATAAGAAACTGGCAAAACGGAGCCAAGTTTAAGGAGATAAAGGGGTGTGTGGTATACCTACAGCTTTCAATGTGTGCAGTCTCCACAATCCACTCAGCGAGGCAGTTCTGAACCACAACTGTCCTCCTCTAAAAGAGGTGGGACCAGACTCCACAAAAACGTCACAATATGGATGAACTTCAAAAGTCGTACGCTCAGTCTAAGAAGCCAGCCGCAGAAGATCGTAACTTGTACAATTCCGTTCTCACGGAACGTCCAGAAAAGAGAAATCTCAGGAGGCATAGGGCGGATTAGTGGCTGCCTGGGGCTGACCCTCACATGGGTTCGAGGGAACTGGGCATGGTGGGATTGGTTGACGTAAACATTCTAGAAGTGGATTGCGGTGATGGCTGCACAACTCGGTACGTTTACTACAAAATATTGAGTTGTACACTGGGTACATTTTGACGTACACTGCGTCTCCACAAAACCGTTTAAAAGAGGCTGGGAGGGCCGGGCGCGGTGGCTCACGCCTGTAGGAATCCCAGCACTTTGGGAGGCCGAGGCGGGTGGATCACGAGGTCAAGAGATCGAGACCATCCTGGTCAACATGGTGAAACCCCGTCTCTACTAAAAATACAAAAAAAATTAGCTGGGCGTGGTGGTGAGTGCCTGTAATCCCAGCTACTCGGGAGGCTGAGGCAGGAGAATTGCTTGAACCCAGGAGGCGGAGGTTGCGGTGAGCCGAGATCGTGCCATTGCACTCCAGCCTGGGTGACAAGCACGAAACTCAGTCTCAAAAAAAATAAAATAAAATAAAGAGGCTGGGAACCCCAGCAACCGCTTCTTGGGGAGAGCCGTGTCCTCTACGCCGTGCTAGGCGTGTCACAGGTTTTTCCCGTCAAATGAATGCAAATGATGGGAAACACCAAGTTTCGAGAAACGCTGGAGGAGAACGGGCGCGCTACGGGAAAGGGGATGGGCCCCAGACTTCAGCAGCCGTTCCTGGAAGGTGCTCGCCTTTTTCGAAAACCCTAGCGGCGAAGCTGGAAGCCGTCGGTGGGGCCCGGCAGATAAGGGCCCACGTCCTGCGGAAGAGTCCTGTGACCGTCCGGTCACCGGGGCAACGCGTGGTCTCCCTCGGCTGGGTCTCAGCGCGAGGCCAGCAGCCTGGAGCGCCCGGGAACGCCCTGCGCTGCCGTCTGGAGGATAGCAGAGGTATCTCCCCGACAGAGGGGAAGCCCGTGTGCAGACGAGGCCTGACCGCGCGAATCCCGCAACCCGAGTGAGCCCAAAGAAAGGCCAAGCGTGCAGCCCGCGACGGCCCAAGATGGCGCCAGAGCCCGAGGCCCTCTGCGCATGCGCCCCGCCCGCCTTCGACTGTATCCGGTTCACCGCTGTGGTTTAGTTTCTCGGTTCCTCTGAAGGGGTTGCTCAGGACAACCATGGCCTCCAATGACTACATCCTCAGAGTCGCAGCTCTCTTCGGTCGAACTCCAGCCACAGAGGAGGGTTGCGGTGAGACCCGGGCAGAAGCATTTCCGGTCAAGAGGCCGTGGGTAGTGCGCATGCGCGCAGTGCAGGTACCTGAAGCAAGAGCACCTGGGGAACTGTGCAGTGACACGAGCCCTGCCCTCAGGGAGCTCACTGCTGACTGGGAGATAGGAGAACAGGTCAAACGTGGGACCTCCGTCAGCTATACCCAGAGGTCTGTGACAGAGCTTGGAGAAATGTGCATTCGGACACATTCTTTTTATGTTGTCATCTAGACAGGGAGGTAATCTTTTTTTTTTTTTTTTTTTTTTTTTTTTTTGAGACGGAGTTTCGCTCTTGTTACCCAGGCTGGAGTGCAATGGCGCGATCTCGGCCCACCGCACCGCAACCTCCGCCTCCTGGGTTCAGGCAGTTCTCCTGCCTCAGCCTCCCGAGTAGCTGGGACTACAGGCACGCGCCACCATGCCCGGCTAATTTTTGTATTTTTAGTAGAGACGGGGTTTCACCTTGTTGACCAGGATGGTCTCGATCTCTTGACCTCGTGATCCACCCGTCTCGGCCTCCCAAAGTGCTGGGATTACTACAGGCGTGAGCCACCGCGCCCGGCCCAGGGAGGTAATCTTTTTAAAAGTCTTAGCATTATATTAAATTTCAGTTTTAGAATCATATTTAATTATATTTCAAATAAATTTTATATGGGTTTTTTTTTTTTTTCCGGTTTTTTTGAGACAGGGTCTCGCTGTATCACCCAAGCTGGAGTGCAGTGGTGTGATCACAGCTCACTCAGCCCAGGCTCAAGTGATCCTCCCTCTCAGCCCCCTGAGTAGCTGGGACTACCGGCACGCACCATTGCACGCGGCTAATTTTTTTTTTTTTTTTTTTTTAATAGAAATGGAGTTGCACCATGTTGCCCAGACTGATCTCAAACTCCTGGGCTCAAGCGATCCACCTGCCTCGGCCTCCCAAGATTTCGTTATGTTGTGGAGAAAATATATCTAATTCTATGACTAGAATGAAAGCTCTAAGAGGGCAGGCTCTGATGAGTGTAGATGCGTTATCCTCTGCACCTACATCGCCTTGCATGGTCATTGGCATGGAACGGATGCTCCTCGAGTATTTCTCAAATGACTGAATGGAGTCTTTGAAAAAGGCACCCTGAGTTACTGTTAATGGACAGATTTCCTAATAATTAGCTACTGTTAATCGACTAGATTAGGTGATAACACCAACTTTTGATTTGAATCAAAGTGACCTAGTGTGAAAAGTAGGGTTATCAGATTTAGTAAATAAAAAATACAGGATAACCCTGTCAAATGTGATTTTCAGATAAACTAAACAATTTGTTAGCATATGTCCTGTTTGGGTACACTGGGTGTCCTATATTTTATCTAGCAATTTAGAAGACATGTTAAGGTGGGGAGGAAAAATGACTGAGTTCCTCTTAGAAAAAGAACTGGAAGACAGCCAGGCACAGTAGCTTATGCCTGTAATCCCAGCACTTTGGGTGGCTAGGCTGGTGGATCACCTGAAGTCGGGAGTTTGAGACGAGCCTGGCCAACATGAAGAAACCCCGTCTCTACTAAAAATACAAAAGTAGCCAGGTGTGGTGGCACATGCCTGTAATCCCAGCTATTCGGGAGGCTGAGGCAAGAAAATCACTTGAACCCAGGAGGCGAATGTTGCAGTGAACTAAGATTGCACCACAGCACTCCAGCCTGTGCAACAAGAATGAAACTCTGTCTCAAAAAAAAAGAAAAAAAACCAGAGGAGAAAAGAAAACAGTACCTGGAATTTGTAAATAAGTACCTCCAAACAATTATAAAGCAGGTCAGAAAACTACACTTGATAAACTGTGATTTATAAAGTTTGTGCTAAGTGTTGTATTTACATCATCTTAATTGAAACCTCTTACACGGTAGGATGATTATTTTATAAGTCCAGAAAGCAGCTCAGAGATAGGAGATCACTCTTATCCAAGTTCTAGTATTTTCACTGTCACCCAAAAAAATATTTATTCCTAGCACTTTGGGAGGCTGAGACAGGCAGATTGCCTGAACTCAGGAGTTCGAGACAAGCCTGGCCAACATGGCAAAACCCTGTCACTACTAAAATTACAAAAAAATTAGCTGAGTGTGGCCACGCTACGCTGTAGTCCCAGCTACTGGGGAGGCTGAGGCAGGAGGATTGTTTGAACCCAGGAGTGGGTGGTTGCAGGGAGTCGAGATCACGCCACTTCACTCCTGCCTGGGCGACAGAGTGAGACTCCGTGTCAAAAATAAATAAATAAAATAATTATTATTATGTATTGAGAACTGACTGTGTGCTGCTGGTCCAGAATTTCTTTTCCACATAATCCGCCTCCAGAGCTGGAAAATTCCAGTGTCTGACCATTCCTCGGCCTCCCCACTTCCCCACTCCAGCTGCAGTTTCCATGGTAACAAACTGAACCTGCCTCTGTAGCTAACAAGAGCTAAGAGTTTTTGAAAAGGGAATAAGCCAGAACAATTGACGTCAACCTAGCCTGGCTGGGGGATGGTGAGGACTGCTGGAAGCCCTAAAGCCTTCTATTCCTCCGTCAATGGTTTGTGCAACAATTTGTGTGCGTTCGCATCTGTCCTTGAATGGAGACTCTGCAAAAGAATAAAAGTTGTCTGTGTAAACCTTTACAGACCCCATGAATTCATAAGTTTTCACTTCGGGAACTGCTGCAAACACTGGTGACATAAACTGAATGCATCCTTACCATTTATTAAAGTGTATTTAGTCATTATTCCGGTGATAATGATGGGGGGAGGGACGTCTACCTATCAAACAGTGCTAGATCCCAAGGATATAATTACTATCAAAACAGACACAGTCTCTCTTTTCCTGTTTCTTAGAGTCCAGCGGAAGAGACATCGATTTGCTTATTCTTCAGTATATTCTGGGGAACCGTATGTGTGAGACATGTATTAGGGACTGGGAGATCCACAGATGCGTTCAAAACAAATCGCTCCACGGCATGGAAATGATCCTACTGAGGTCAGACATTAAATAGATAATCACACCGGGCGCGGTGGCTCACGCCTGTAATCCCAGCACTTTGGGAGGCTGAGGCGGGTGGATCACGAGGTCAAGAGATGGAGAGCATCCTGGTCAACATGGTGAAACCCCGTCTCTACTAAAAATACAAAAAATTAGCTGGGCATGGTGGCGCGTGCCTGTAATCCCAGCTACTCAGGAGGCTGAGGCAGGAGAATTGCCCGAACCCAGGAGGCGAAGGTTGCAGTGAGCCGAGATCACGCCATTGCACTCCAGCCTGGGTAACAAGAGCGAAACTCCGTCTCAAAAAAAAAGCATGTCATGTGCTTAGCATGTAGTAAATTCTCAATAAATGTTAGCCAGTGTTGCTAGTGATTTACAAAGGAATGAGTGAGAAAAAATTATTTGCAGGAACTGAAAGACTGTGGGTTTGTTCACTGTTTCAAAATGAAGGTAAATCAGGAATAAGGTAAATCAGGAGGGATTTTGGAGAGCGTGGAATGAAAACATGGAGGTCCATGGGATAGAGGAATGTTACCTCCAGGCCACAGTGAGGGTTTATGAGCTGTCCAGGGTTCACTGAAGAATACCCTTGTCTGGATTCAAAATGCTTGGACCAACCCATTCAGACATTCACCAACCCCTTTCCTGGGTGAGATTCTGTAGCAGAGAAGGTGCACAAGGCATGATCATAGCCATTAAGGACCTTATACTCACCTGGGGTAGCAGAGAAGTGAAGAACCAGTAACAGGAAGGCCAGAGGAGTATGGGGCAAGTCTGGGTCTTTCTGCCCCTCAAATCCATCACTTGCATCTCCAACGGAAACCTTGGTTTGTCCACACCTGTCTCCCACTGCCTCCATCCTCACGCCACCGTCCTTAGCTACCGAGTTTCTGTCATCCCTTCCCTGTTCAAGATGACCATTTCCTCTAGTGCCCACAATAGGCCGGTCACGCTCCCTGTCCAGGATTGCATTTAGATGAGCAATTATTTATCGCTCATGCATTTAGATATATCTTCTTCACGTTTCACAGATATATACAGGAATACATTTAGATGAGCAGTAAATAATTTACATGAGCAGTACATAATTGCTCATCTACTTAGACATATCTCATTCACGTTTCGCAGAGCTGACAGTCTCATGGGGCCCCAGTTGTCAAAAAAGTTGACAATAAGCAAGTTCTCACAAGCTTGGGAAAAGATTGATTAGTCAGCAGCCAGGGAAACGGGGAGATATCAGAATCAGTTTTAAACCTGCACAACCGACCCACGGCAGCCTGCCTCAGTGAACGCGCCTTTGCAAACCAAACAATCACTCGGTTAGGAGGGACTCAGTCCGATACACATGTCTCTGAGTGCCAACCAATCCACAAGGGTCTCACTCGAGAGACCACAGTCCTGCAGATGATCTCAGCCCCCTGAGGTCTCTGAAAGCCCCACAATCTCTGAACTCCACATGGCCTCCGAAACCCTCCATAAAACCAGACCAGAGAGACTGCCCTGTGAGCATAGCTCTCTCTCCATTATTATGCTAAGAAATCAATTCCGCATTGTTCTTTTATTTCGGATATTGACTTGTGTTAGCTGGGGCTGCCATGACAAAGTGCCACAGACTGAGTAGCTTAAACCACAGACATTTATTTTCTGACACTTCTGCAGGCGAAAAGTCCGAGACGGAGGTGTTGCTGGGGTTGGCTCCTTCTGAGGCCTCTCTTTGGCTGATATCCTGCTGCCTTTTCTCCGGTCCTTACCGCATTGTCCCTCTGTGTGTGTCTGCATTCTGGTCTCTTCTTCTTTCGCGCACGTGTGTGTGTGTGTGTGTGTGTGTGGTGTTTCTTTGAGATGGAGTCTGGCTCTGTCACACAGGCTGGAGTGCAGTGGTGCAATCTGGGCTCACTGCAACCTCCTCTTCCCAGGTTCAAGCAATTCCTTGCCTCAGCCTCCCGAGTAGCTGGGATTACAAGTGCCTGCCACCATGCCCGGCTAATTTTTTGTATTTTTAGTAGAGATGGGGTTTCACCATCTTGGCCAGGCTGGTCTTGAACTCCTGACCTTGTGATTCACTGCCTCAGCCTCCCAAAGTGCTGGGAATACAAGCGTGAGCCACTGTGCCTGGCCACGGTCTCTTCTTCTTAAAAGGATAGCAGCATGGATAAGGACTCACCCTAATAACTGCATTTTATTTACCTCTTCAAAGACCCTCTCTCCGGCCAGGCGCGGTGGCTTATGCCTGTAATCCCAACACTATGGGAGGCCGAGACAGGTGGATCCTCTGAGGTCAGGAGTTCAAGACCAGCCTGGCCAACATGGTGGAATCCTGTCTCTACTTAAAGATACAAAAATTAGCCGGGCGTGGTGGTGAGCATCTGTAATCCCAGCTACTCGGGAGGCTGAGGCAGGAGAGTCGCTTGAACCCGGGAGGCGGAGGTTGCAGTGAGCTGAGATCACGCCATTGCACTCCAGCCTTGGAGACAAGGGTGAAGCTACGTATCAAAACCAAACAGCAAACCACCACCACCAACAAAAAACCCTGTCTCCAAATATGGTCACATTCTGAAAAACTGGAGGTTAGAACTTTCAGCATATGAAGGTGGGGGCGGGAGGTGTGCCACAGTTCAGCCCGTAATGGAGAATTAGTATCATCGTGCTTTGGCGAAGGAAAGATGCCACCTTTATAGCTACAGATCACTCCTGCATTGCTAAGCTCTTCTTGCTTTCCTGGGAAGACGTTTCTTTCCTCCAGGGTAGGGGGTAGACGAGGTCCTCACACCTGGCTTTTGGGCACATGCTGTGTGTTCTCCAGAGGACCCGAATCTGCCCCACATGAATGAATCCTCCAAGTTCTGGGTTTCTTGCTCACAGCTTTCCTGACCCTTCTGCCCAGGGAAGTGGCAACTGGGACGATTTAATGTTCTTGAGCAGAGGCAGTGGAGAATATTGAATCGTGCTCTGGCCTTTGCCTTGGGATGCCGTTAGCTCCAGAGACTTGGAATCATGTCTCTGTAGCATCCTGTCCTCCTAATTAGAACGAGGAGAACCACACTGCGCATTACACAAGGAGAGAACAAGCTCTCTGCCCCAGCAGAGGCATGGTGGGGGGCTCAGGTTGTTCAAATCCAGGCAGGATGGCAGCAGGTGCCCTCGGCACCCCCTGGCAACCAGGGGATGGAGGGGCACTCCTGGCTTTCACCTCCAGGAGAGATACGTTATAGCAGCGGCCTCCCCAGCTCACCTCCTGGGGCCCAGCTTCCCCAGAGGAGAGGAGAGATGGTCTCATGCCGCTCCCAGGCCTGTCCTACTTGAGCTGGTCTTCCTTCTTCGTTAAGATTTCATTTCTTGTTTTCAGATTATTACCTTGGCTGGTCACTCACCTGAAAAGTCTCTGGAGATCAAAAGTCCCACCTATACATCTCTTGGGGAAAGGAAGTGCCTAGGAAGACAGGGATGCAGACTCAGCACTCTACATCCAGGCTCCACGCCCCACCACAGGGATGCAGACTCAGTGCCCTCCACATCCAGGCTCCACACCCCACCACAGGGATGCAGACTCAGTGCTCTCCACGTCCAGGCTCCACACCCCACCACAGGGATGCAGACTCAGTGCTCTCCACGTCCAGGTTCCACACCCCACCACAGGGATGCAGACTCAGTGCTCTCCACGTCCAGGCTCCACACCCCACCACAGGGATGCAGACTCAGTGCTCTCCACGTCCAGGCTCCACACCCCACCACAGGGATGCAGACTCAGTGCTCTCCACGTCCAGGCTCCACACCCCACCACAGGGATGCAGACTCAGTGCTCTCCACGTCCAGGCCCCAGGCCCTACCACAGGGATGCAGACTCAGTGCTCTCCACATCCAGGCTCCACACCCCACCACAGGGATGCAGATTCAGTGCTCTCCACATCCCGGCTCCACGCCCCACCACAGGGATGCAGACTCAGTGCTCTCCATGTCCGGGTTCCATGCCCCACTGCACACAGAGTCCTGTCTCTCGTGCCTCAAAATAGCTCCTTCTTCACACCAGTTCTTGTCACTTCCTCTGGGGCCACTGGGGCCTGTCCCACCTGCATCTTTCTCTGGATCACTCCCCAGTCTCCTGTTGGTGTCCCTGCTTCAGTCTTGCCTACCTTCCCGTCTATCCCCACACAAACAAGATTTTGCCTCTGCCTTACTTCAGACCAGCCAGCACCTCCCCATTGCTACTAAAGTCCTTTATCAAAAGCCATTAGGTGTCTAAGCAGTGGGAGCTCTAGAATCTCCACCCTGGAGGGCTTAGGAGTAATAATTCAGTTGTAGAATATGGGGTGAGGAGAGACTGCTCAAGTTTTTTGGAAGCTGAATTTGTACAGCTTTCTGTGATACAACATAACTCATTGAAAAGCAGATGATGGCTTTATTATTATTTTTCAGACAGAGTTTCACTCCTGTTGTCCAGGTTGGAGTGCAATGACATGATCTTGGCCCATTGCAACCTCCACCTCCTGGGTTCAAATGATTCTCCTGCCTCAGACTCCCAGATAGCTGGGACGACAAGCACCCACTATAATACCTGACTAATTTTTGTATTTTTAGTAGAGATGGGGTTCCACCATGTTGGCCAGGCTGCTCTCAAACTCCTGACCTCAGGTGATCTGCCTGCCTCAGCCTCTCAAAGTGCTGGGATTACAGGCGTGAGCCACCATGCCCAGCTGGCTCCCCAGATTCTTATAAAATGCAAAACCCTGGCTTTTGCCTGCATGAATCTGCATGCCACAGACCCTGCCTACCACCTAAGCATCATCACCTAAGTATACACTTCCTGAGCTCTGCTATTGAACCAACTATTCTGCTTGATTTTCTGTTAACACACCAAGCTCATTCCTTCCTCAGAGCCTGTGAACTTTCCAGTCCCCTTGCCTGGCGTTCACTTCCTCCAGGTCTTCCCACCACTGGCTTCTCCTCGTTCTTGAATGTCCCCTCTTCTGAGAGACCATTTCTTGACCACCCCGTAGAGCCTGAAGTGGCTCCATTACAGCCTCTTCCATTAGTGCCTTTTCCTTAAGGCACTAATTTCCACGTAAAGAATGAGGTTATTGGTGGGGTGATTTAGTGGTTTCCTTGCGGAGGCTTTGCTGTGAATCTTCACTGTGTTAGTAATCTGTTCTTACAGAAGTAATCACCTCCAAAACCAGTGGCTTAAAATAACATTACACGGGTATGTCTTATACAGTTTCTGTAGGCGAGGAATTCAACAGCGACTTGGCTGGATAGTTCTGGCTTAGGGCTTCTTGTGAGTTTGCTCCAGATGTTGCCCAGGGCTGTATCGCCTGAATAATGGACTGAGGTGGGAGGATTCACCTCCAGGATGGCTAACTGAAGTGCTTGGTGGGTGAATGCTGGCTGTGGGCGGGAAGCCTCAGTTTCTCCCCCATAGTCTCTCCACAGGGCTGCTTGAGCACCCTCACAACATGGCAGCAGGCTTCCCCCAGTGCGCCTGGCCCAAGAAAGAACAAGACAGAGGTGTCAGTGCCTTTCATGACCTGGCCTCAGAAGCCACACAGTGCCATTGCTGCAGTATGCTATTGGTTACACAGATCCTCCCCGCCTAGTGTGGAGGGCGTGACACGAGGAGGTGAGGATGGTTGAAAGCCTCGTGAAGGCTGGAGACTACGATCAGTAATGGTGAGGGAGGGGAGGCCTCCCCAAAGCCTCCGGATCAGAGCCCAGCCCGGCCCAGGCAACAGCTTGATCTCAGCCTTGTGCACGAGTCTAAGCGAAACACCCAGTCAAGGTTGCCTGGCTTTTTGACCTGTAACACTGCAAAATGATGAGGAGGCATTGTTTTAAGCTGCTGAGCTTGTGGTAATTTGTTAGAGAGCAGCAGAGCACTGATACAGAGTGGCTGTCAGGCTGGACCATGGGGTCTAAAGCAGATAAGGAGGAACACGAGCTCTTCCTCATCACAGACTTACGTATATGCCAATTGTGGAGCTGCGGGTGGAGAGGGTGGAAGGGACGGAGAGAAACCTGAAGAGACAAGAGCTAGGGATGAGAACAAGGACTGTCTGACATCATGGTTTCAGACGTGAGGCAGTTTCTGATGGTGATAAGGGTTGGGTGGATGGATAGACAGATAGATATGTAGGAAGGTAGAGAGATAGGGATAAAAGAAGGAAATGAAGATGTCTAAACCTTGAAAGTTTATCACTTTGTTGTCTGATCACAGAGTAGAATCTTTTAACTTCGGTGACGAATCTCCGAATAGTTGTTCCCATTGACCAGAGAATTCTACCTTTGGGATTTTCCATAAGGACAGAAAGCAGTAAGCCACAAAACATGAATTTTCCTTCTAGCTGTGTTCTCATTTACTAAAAACAAATGAAAAGAAGCCAAGTGTTGAATGTTCTTCTCATGAGTACACCAAAATGTGTATCCATAGGAACAAGATTTAAGCTGCCATTACAAGTTGTGTCCTAAAAAAATGTTTTATGAGAACGGGGTCATGCTGATGAGATAACATTACATGAAAACAAGCACACTGTATAATATAAATTCCGTACATTTTGTCTTTTTTCTTCACTGCTGTATCACTGGTCCCTGAAACAATGCTTTGCACATAATAAACAATTAAAAATTGATGAAAGAAATGCATAAATAGTATGCTCTCAATTGCATTAAAAGTGGTTTTATGAATAGATCTGCATTGAGAAAAAAGGATGAAACTACTCCAGAATTTTTCCGGAATTCATCTCTGATTAGTCTGCTTGCAGGTAATTTTTATTTTTTTTCCTTTTGATACTTTTTCCTGTGACTTCTAGGGTAGCCACAATGAGCACATATTTCTTTAATAATAAAATGAAGAAAACAATCTTATTGCCGGGCGCGGTGGCTCACGCCTATAATCCCAGCACTTTGGGAGGCCGAGGCGGGTGGATCACGAGGTCAAGAGATCGAGACCATCTGGTCAACATGGTGAGACCCCGTCTCTACTAAAAATACAAAAATTAACTGGGCATGGTGGTGCGTGCCTGTAGTCCCAGCTACTCGGGAGGCTGAGGCAGGAGAATTGCCTGAACCCAGGAGGCAGAGGTTGTGGTGAGCCGAGATCGTGCCATTGCACTCCAGCCTGGGTAACAAGAGCGAAACTCTGTCTCAAAAAAAAAACAATCTTATTTAAAAGAGAGAACTAGGGCACAGGTCGGCCCAGGCGGCACTCTCCTTTTGAAGCCAGAGCAGCTGTGGAGGGTTGAGTCTGGGCTGTGTTGCCTCAGTTCTTCCTGCTTCTGACTCCAACCCGCTCTGTTCCCATTGCTGTCATTTGATCTGAAACGTATCTGCTGGCCCACAATGGGGAAACCCGTGGCTCCCACTCCCTCCAGCTTCAGGAGATCCCAGCAACTGCTGCCATTGCTATTTAAACAATCCCAGCTTTTGGGAAGGGAGCTGTCACTCAGACGCATGGTGTGCAGGGTCCAGCTTCAGCGGCTTCACCAGCCTCACGTCTTGCATGTTAACTCAAACTGTTCCTTTAAGTATCTTTCCACCCGTTCATGTCTCCACCACCACACCTTAGTTCCAGCTCACCCTGCATCACCCTGAATTTTGCAGTGACCTCCTGACCTTCTCTCACACTCTGGGTGCCTACCGATGCGCTCTTCACAAGAGGGAAATCTGACCACGTACGCCCCTGCTTAAAACCGGCCAGCTCCTCAGGACAAAGACCTTCGCATTTCATGGAAATTCCAGTAGAACCAGCCTGTACCGAGCGATGTTGCTTTTCCTGCCGCTTCTCCAACTCAGGCCATTTCGTCTCCGAGTCCCTGGATCCTGAATGTCACAATCGTTCCCACCGCAGATGGCATACAGTGTGTATGATGGTGGTGCCACAGGAGTATCATACTGTATTTTTGGTGTGCTTCTTTTATGTTTAAAAGCACAAATACCACTGGGTGACAGTTCTCTGCAGTATTCACGTACAGGTGTGTGGCCTGGGAGTAACCAGCTGTACTGTAGAGCCTGAGTATGCAGCAGGTGCTACCATCTAGGTGTGTGTAAGTGCAGTCTAGGATGTTCATACAATGGCAACGTCGTCTAAAAGTGCATTTGTATTTTTTTTTTTTTTTTGAGATGGAATCTTGCTCTGTTGCCCAGGCTGGAGTGTGGTGGCACGATCTCTGCTCACTGCAACCTCCACCTCCCGGGTTGAAGCAATTCTTCTGCCTCAGCCTCTTGAGTAGCTGGGATTACAGGCACCCACCACCATGCCCGGCTAATTTTTTGTATTTTTAGTAGAGTCGGGGTTTCACCTTGTTGGTCAGGCCAGTTTCGAACTCCTAAACTTGCGATCCACCTGCCTCGGCCTCCCAAAGTGCTGGGATTACGGGCGTGAGCCGCCACGCCCGGCCCACAGTACATTTCTAAGCATGTTAAGGGATGCATGGCTTTATGGAGTTCTTGGTAGTTGTCAAGCAAGTACAATTCTTCCCAAGACGTTTTTCTTTTTCTTTGTCTTTTTTTAAAACAGGGTCTCACTCTCTTGCCCAGGCTGGAGTGCAGCGGTGCAATCACAGCTCACGGCAGCTTTGGCCTCCTGGGCTTCGGTGAGCCTCCTGCCTCAGTCTCCCGAGTAATTGGGACCATGGGAGTATGCCACCATGCCTGTTACTTTTTTTTTTTTTGAGACAGAGTCTTGTTCTGTCTTGCCCAGGCAGAAATGCAATGGTGGGATCTTGGCTCACTGCAGCCTCTGCCTCCTGTGTTCAAGTGATTCTCCTGTCTCAGCCTCCTGAGTAGCTGAGGCTACTTGGGATTACAGGGGACTGCCACTACGAACAGCTAATTTTTGTTTGTATTTTTAGTAGAGATGGGGTTTCACCATGTTGGCCAGGCTGGTCTGGAACTCCTGACCTCAAGTGATCTGCCCACCTTGGCCTCCCAAAGTGCTGGGATTACAGGCATGAGCCACCATGCCTTATTTATGTTTTACAGAAATCTTATACACATAGCCTGAAGGTGACTTTATGCAATAATTTTAATAATTTTGTGCATGAAACAAAGTTTTGGCTGTTTTGAGCGCAGCCCTTTGCAATCTTCCACGTGTGGCATCATGCTGGCACTCAAAAAGTTTCAGATTTTGAAGTATTTCGGATCTCAGATTTTCCCAGTAGATATGCTCAACCTGTAATGGCCACCATAATTTCAGTCTGCATCCCGGGAAATCACCAACACATAATAATGATAGAAATAATAGCCAGGCACGGCGGCTCACGCCTATGATCCCAGTCCTTTGGGAGGTCGAGGTGGGTGGATCAACTGAGGTCAGGAGTTTAAGACCAGCCTGGCCAACATGGCACAACCCTGTCTGTATTAAAAATACAAAAGTTAGCCCGGCATTGTGGCGCCTGCCTGTAATCCCAGCTACTCAGGAGGCTGAGGCAGGAGAATCACTTGAACCTGGGAGACGGACGTTGCAGTGAACAAAGATCATGCCACTGTACTCCAGCTTGGGTGACAAAGCAAGATTCCGTCTTGAAAAAAGAAAAAAAGTAATAATAGTTATAGCTGTTCTTTTTTTTTTTTGAGACAGAGTTTCGCTCTTGTTACCCAGGCTGGAGTGCAATGGCGCGATCTCGGCTCACCGCAACCTCCGCCTCCTGGGTTCAGGCAATTCTCCTGCCTCAGCCTCCTGAGTAGCTGAGATTACAGGCACGCGCCACCGTGCCCAGCTAATTTTTTGTATTTTTAGTAGAGACGGGGTTTCACCATGTTGACCAGGATGGTCTCGATCTCTTGACCTCGTGATCCACCCACCTCGGCCTCCCAAAGTGCTGGGATCACAGGCGTGAGCCACCGCGCCCGGCCGAGACCATGTTTTCTTTTGGGTAAATACCTGGAATTGGAATTGCTGGATCATACAGTGATTCTACTTTAAAATTTTTGAGGAACTGCCACACCGTTTTCCACAGTGGCTGAACCATTTGATGTTCCCACCAACAGTGCTGTCTCTACCACTGTCCTGTGATGGGCCACCTAAGGGACAGGCCAAGCTTGGCTCTTGGACCCCCAGAGGGCTGGCTCTGCACTGGGGCTGAGAATACTCCCGCTGTTTGATTTGCAGGGTGAAAGGGGTGGGACCTTCTGCCCCTCCCTCCATGGCCCCTCCTCTGCTGTGCAGGAAGCTAAGGCCTTCTAGGGGACTGGGGCCTGTTTTCTGAAGCAGGGTTCTTCCCTGAAACTGGGGCTTAGATGAGCCTAGCAGAAGATTCAGAAGTCTGTTGAAGTGTGGCCAAGCCTGGGCACGGTGGCTTATGCCTGTAATCCCAGCACTTTGGGAGGCTGAGGCAGGCAGATTGCCTGAGGTTAGGAGTTCGAGACCAGCCTGGCCAACAGGGTGAAACCCCTGTCCCTACTTCAGAAATACACATTGCCTTTTATACTTCACCCTCCCTCTTTTTTTCCCTAGTAGCCATCCCAGTAGGTATGAGTGGGTATGTCATTGTGGTTTTGAGTTGCTTTTCTTTAATGATTAATAACGAACATTTATTATGTGCTCGTTTAACATTTGTGAATCTTTGGAGAAGGGACTGCTCAAGCTCTTTGCCCATTTTCAAATTGCGTTATTTGATTTTTTGTTAAGTTGTTGCACTTCTGTATATATTTTCAATATTAACCGTATATCAGATGCGTCACTTGCAAATATTTTCTCTTATTCCATAGTTTGCCTTTGCATTCTGTCAATGGCTGTGTTCTTTAAGGCACAAACATTTTACGTCTGATATAGTCCCATTTGCCTGTTTTCACTTTTGGCGCCTGTGCTGGCTGTCAGATCCTAAGACATGTCATTGCCTAACTCCATTCATTTTAAAAATTATCTTGCCAGGCACAGTGGCCCACGTCTGTCATCCCAGCACTTTGGGAGGCCGAGGCGGATAGATCACACGAGGTCAAGAGTTCAAGACTAGCCTGGCCAATATGGTGAAACCACGTCTTTACTAAAAATACAAAATTTATCTGGTCATGGTAGTGGGTGCCTATAATCCCAGCTACTTAGGAGGCTGAGGCAGGAGAATCACTTCAACCCGGGAGGTGGAGGTTGCAGTGAGCTGAGATCTCGCCATTGCACTGCAGCCTGGGTGACAGAACAAGACTCTGTCTAAAAAAAAAATTATCTGTATTCTTGTTTTTCAGTTCCACACCCCATTCCGTCCATTCCAGGAGAAAACAGACCTGTCTCCAGCTCCCCTGGACTTCCTAGAATTTAACACAGTGCCCAGGGCACAAGCATGAAACATACTTGTTGAATGAGTGGATGCTCTGTTGTTGATGTCTGACAGAATATTGTTTATAGCTTATTCCTCAGTGTCCCTAGGCAAGGACTCTGAATTCTGGTCAGCACTAGGAGGGAGGGAGGAAGCTTCCAGGAGACCTGCCTGCCAATGTCCTGTGAGGGGGCACCGAAGGGACAAGGAAGGCCTCAGCTCTTGCCCTCCAGAGGGCTGGCTCCGCTCTGGCGCTGGGAATCGTCCAGCTCTTTGCTGTGCAGGGTAAATTGGGTAGAACCTTCTGCCCCGTCCTCCATGCCCCCTCCTCTGATGTGCAGGAAGCTGAGGCCTTCTAGGCGACGGGGGATACTGAGGCTGAGGGAGGTAGGGAGGAGTTAGGAGGTTTTTGATTCTCACTTGAATCCTTCTCACTGCAGCTGGAAACAGGGTTTTGGGGTCACCTGCCCCAGAAGCGGATGGGAGTGTAGGCTGGGTCTGTATCTGCACCCTCCTCCTGAACGTGAAAACCTTAACGGGGCCGACATGTCCCCCGTTGCTGGTTACGGAAGCAATGCTGCTTTTTCCCCTTTCTAGCTCTGCACTCCCTATACCCTACCGGGAGAGAAATCCTGTGTCTTGGTGTCAGGCAGGGGTCTCAGGCTACCCCTCCTCTGCTGGGGTGGAAGATGGAGAGGTTAAAGGAACAAACCTCCTTCCTGGCCCCACAGCCAGAGGGATTAAGGACAAGACGCTCCTGGCGTCCCTGAGTCTGGCCTGGCTGCCCAGGAGCCTCCCAGGGGAGCCAGAGTGGGCCAGAGGGCTGGAGGCTCCCAAATCAATCAGGGGTCTGAAGGTCACTGGAGCTGTGACCTTGCACACCCTCACGGGGGGATGGGGCGCATTGTTCAACAGAAGCAGCTTCCCAGAGAGGTGCCCTAGGGCCCCCCCTTCTCCATGACCCTGCTAACACTTTACAGATGAATAGCATAGCTCTCACCCCCTAATCTTACTGCAGTAAATTGCCCCGGGGTGAAAGAAAAGCCTCCGGATCCCAAACCTAGAAACGCTTTGAAATCCTGCTGTCCCCAGCAGCTCCCCAGATAGAGGCCCTGGTCTGCCTTTGAGGTGCATATTTTGCAATGCTGAAGGCAGGAGGGAGTGAAAAAAGTGCATTTGCTTCTGAGGTGCTAACGGGGGAAAAAAAGCCCTGTGGCATTTGTTAAAGCATGATGGGCAGACTTTATTCGGGATCACCGAAGTGGGTACAGGGACTGCCACCACGGGGGCTTGCGGCCGGTGACAGAGGTTGGGTTAATTCCCGAAAACAGCGTGGCAAATGGGAATTCAGAGCCAAGCAGCCGGGCAGGAGCAGTGGCTAGAAAATTACTAAGAGGACACTTTAGAAATAAGGGGGATTCTGGTTAAACTGACCTTACAGGATTCCTGCTGAAGGCAGGCCCAGGGCACAGGAGGAATCCAATGAGATATCGAAGGGCATCAGATGTCAAAGGCTTGGAAGGTTCTGGCTAAACTCACTTAGCAGGGTTCTTCCCCAAAACTGGGTCTTGGATGGGCCTAGCAGGAGATTCAGAAGCCCGCCTGACGTGTGGCCAAGCCTGGGCACGATGGCTCACGCCTGTAGTTCCAGCACTTTGGGAGGCTGAAGTGGGCGGATTGCCTGAGGTCTGGAGTTCTAGACCAGTCTGATCAACATGGTGAAACCCCATCTTTACTAAAAATGCAATTGTTAAGTCTCAGATTTATAGCTGTAGCTCAAACGCTCCCATGAATTCCATCCATCCACTGTTTACAGGAAATTTCCACTTAGATGTCTTACAGGACTTTCTATCTTTGTTTTTTTTTTTTTTTTTGAGACGAAGTTTCGCTCTTGTTACCCAGGCTGGAGTGCAATGGCGCAATCTCGGCTCACCACAACCTCCGCCTCCTGGGTTCAGGCAATTCTCCTGCCTCAGCCTCCCGAGTAGCTGGGATTACAGGCGCCACCATGCCCAGCTAATTTTTTGTATTTTTAGTAGAGACGGGGTTTCACCAGGTTGACCAGGATGGTCTCGATCTATCGACCTCGTGATCCACCCATCTTGGCCTCCCAAAGTGCTGGGATCACAGGCTTGAGCCACCGCACCCGGCCAGGACTTTCTATCTTAACACGGCTATCAGTGAACACCTCATCTCACCTGACCCCTCATCGCTGACACAGCTATGCACCCTCAGTCTGCCCATCTCAGTAAAAGGTGACTCCGTCCTCCCAGCTGCTCAGCATGACATGGTAAAAGCCCCATAAAACTGTGTACCCCAACCAGACCTGGCTTTCTGTTGAAACTGCTCTCTGTAACCCAAATGTGAATCAGTGATTAAGGACTGTGATCCCCACCCTCCCCAGACAATGTGTAAACGAATGCTAATCGTGACTTTTGTGAACCATTTAAGTAACAATCAGAATGTCAAAAGTCCCCTGGCTCTCGGAGTGTCCGAGTCCCTCACCCTCATCTCCACCCAGGAGGTGATTTACAGAATCCACTAGCCCTCAGAACGGCTGAAACCCCTCACCCCCACCCCCGCCCCTCACCCTCACTCCCGAGGTGGTTTTATGGGCGTAAACGGTCTTGACATCCTCCTTTCAGGGCCACGGGTTGGAGAGACGCGAGTGCCCCGTGGCCGCCGGCAATAAAGACCCTGCAATTCGACATAGTTATGTCTTGGTGTTGACTTTCTGTGCTCGGGCCAATACAACAGTCAGAACTATGCATATCCAATCCATCAGCCAATCCTGCCTGACCCTCAATATGATGGTGGCTTGGACAATAACACTGATGAGATTCAGGAAGAATGTTCCAGGTAAATGCTCGGAGGTAGAACCAAGCTTATGGTCTCGAGAAACTTCAAGGCGGTTGTGGTGGGCTAAATGTTGCCCTCCGCTAAAAAGTTACAACCTTTTCCTAATTCCTAATTCAGAGCCTGTCAGTATTGCCTTGTTTGAAAAAAGGTAGGGAGGTGTTTTGGGAGCTATGATGAAGTTAAGGGTTTGTTTGTCTGTCTGTTTTTTAGGAGACAAGGTCTCACTATGTCACCCAGGCTGAGTGCAGTGGCGCAATCATAGCTCATTGCAGCCTTGACCTCCCAGGCTCAAGCGATCCTCCTGCCTCAGCCTCCCACGTAGCTGGGACCACAGGCACACACCACATGCCTGGCTGATTTTTTGTAAAGACGGGTTTCACTGTGTTGCCCAGGCTGGTCTCAACTCTTGGGCTCAAGAGTTTCCCAAAGTGCTGGGATTACAAATATGAGCCACCGTGCCTGGCCTTTTACTGTTTTTAAATCGTGGTAAAATCGACATTACATGAAATTTTCCATCTTAGCCATTTATTTACGGGCACGGTTCAATGGCATTAAATACATTAATAATATTATGCAACCATCACTGCCATCTAGCTCCAGAACTCTTTTCACCTGGGCCTCGCCGGTAACACACAGGTAACCGTCCCCACAGAACACGGATTCCCCATCTCCTCTTGTTCCCAGCCCCTGGCCACCACCATTCTACTTTCTGTGTCTGTGAGTTTGACTACTTCAGGTACCCCACACAATCGGAACCCTGCAGCATTTGCCTTTTTGTAACTGGCTCGTTTCACCTAGAATGATGTCCGCAGAGTTCACCCACGTTATAGCACATGTCAGAATTATTTTCCTCTTTAAGGATCAATAATATATATTTGAAATGAATAAAATTTATGAAATACACGCCTTTCTCCGTTTGTGAATTTCCTATTCATGTCCTTTTTTCATATTTCCAATGCTTTCTTCTTATGATTGATTCATGTTAGTTTCTCTATATAATTATCATTATATTAATTCAATTATTCATGCCAGACATAAATATCAGACCCTGTCCCTACTTCAGGGTCATGCTCGGTCACTGCACTTTCAGCAAAGAGGGATTTGCCCTCCATATGTATCTTGATGGGATTCTAGTTGCATGAAGGTCTTATGGTGGAAAGAATCTAAAGAGATCAGTGGTCACATTTTCCCTCCAAGCATATGGAGAAGATGAGCCCGGTGGAAAGGGCTTGAGGTTTGGAATCTCACATGCTTGAGATTCAAGCCCAGGTCTGACATGTATGGGCTGTGGGACTCCAAAGAACCATATAACTTACATTGGCCTCAGTTTCCCTTGCCATATGCTGAGAGCGTCAACTTGAATTCCTGCAGTAAACTTGAAGGTTATGGGCCGAGCGCGGTGGCTCAAGCCTGTAATCCCAGCACTTTGGGAGGCCGAGGTGGGTGGATCACGAGGTCAAGAGATCGAGACCATCCTGGTCAACATGGTGAAACCCCATCTCTACTAAAAATACAAAAAATTAGCTGGCCACGGTGGCGCGTGCCTGTAATCCCAGCTACTCGGGAGGCTGAGGCAGGAGAATTGCCTGAACCCAGGAGGCGGAGGTTGTGGGGAGCCGAGATTGCGCCACTGCACTCCAGCCTGGGTGACAAGAGAGAGATGGGCTGGAGTGCAATGGCGCAATCTCGGTTCCCCGCAACCTCCGCCTCTTGGGCTCTAATTAGTCTTATGCCTCAGTTTCCTGAGTAGCTGGGATTATAGGAATGCACTACCATGCCTGGCTAATTTTTTTTTTGTACTTTTTATAGAGACGAGGTTTTGCCGTGTTGGTCAGGCTGGTCTCAAACTCCTGGCCTCAAGTGATCCGCCTGCTTCGGCTTTTCCAAGTGCAGGGATTACAGGCGTGAGCCACCACGCCCAGCCTCTGATAAAAATTTCTGGGGAGTTGAGTCCAGGTATGCAGGAAGCCAACCACCCATGGACGTTTCTACTCTATGATTCGGTAAATGACGTTTATTTTTGCTTGTCTGCTTCTGCTGTAGCAATCGACCCTTCTGTCCCTCGTCACGGAAGACATGTCTCTAAACAGGAGGCCGATGGAGTTCGGTTTATGTTTTGGAAGGAGAGCCTTGGGGTGGGAGACTGGTAGGGAAACAGCAGGCGTGAGTGGAGACAGACACGCAGTGAAGAGTGGTGGGCAGGCTGGACTAGAGCCGCAGGCCCTGGGGGCTGTAGCAGTGTGAGAGATGGGAAATGCATGCATAAAAACGGAAAACAAGAGAGACGGGGAGACACTGATCTCCACAAGACGTGGTGACTGTTCAGACGTGGAGAACAGAGAAGAGGGCTGAGTCAGGGACGACCTGACAAGGGCCCAGGATAGGGGTTTTAGCTGTCATGCCTGTTTCAGATGGAAGTGACAGAAAAATAAACTCAAATTGACGTAAACAAAATAAATCGGAATGTAATAGGCTCAACATCTGTCAAGTTCAAGGAGCTTCAGGTACAGTTGGATCCAGAACGTCTAGTGATGTTATCAAGATGTAATCTTTATGCCTGCCTTTCCTTCCCTCCCTCCTTCCCTTCCTTCCTTCCTCCCTCCCTCCTTCCCTTCCTTCCTTCTTTCCTTTCTTCCTTCCTTTCCTTCCTTCCTTCCTTCCTTCTCTCCCTTCTTCCCTCCCTCCCTCCCTCCTTCCTTCCTTCCTTCCTTCCCTCCCTTCTTCCCTCCCTCCCTCCCTCCTTCCTTCCTTCCTTCCTTCCCTCCCTCCCTTCTTCCCTCCCTCCCTCCCTCCTTCCTTCTTTCCTTCCTTCCTTCCTTCCTTCCTTCCTTCCTTCCTTCCTTCCTTCCCTCCCTCCCTTCTTCCCTCCCTCCCTCCCTCCCTCCCTCCTTCCTTCCTTCCTTCTCTCTCTCTTTCTCTCCTTGTGAGTTTCACTCTTGTTGCCCAGGCTAGAGTGCAATAGCATGACCTCAGCTCACCGCAACCTCCGCCTCCCAGGTTCAAGGGATTCTCCTGCCTCAGCCTCCTGAGTAGCTGGGATTACAGGTATGAGCCACCACACCTGGCTAATTTTTGTATTTTTCGTAGAGACGGGGTTTCACCATGTTGGCCAGGCTGGTCTTGACTTCCGACCTCGGGTGACCCACCCGCCTCGGCCTCCCAGAGTGTTGGGATTATAGGCGTGAGCCACTGCACCTGACCACGTCTGTGTTTCTAAGACCTGCTTTCCTCTGATCTGGCTTCAGCCTGCCACAGGGTCTCCCCTCAAAAAGGCAAAGGTGGCTACCAACACCTCAGCACGTGGTGCTACCAGCTAAGAGACCTACAGGAAACAGAGCACCTCCATCCTAATAGTTCTACCAAAGTTTCAGGCCCGCCCATGAGTCAATTCCTGAGATGCTGCTTGGCCAGACATGGGACATGTGTCTGTTCCCACCTCAGGAGGTGATATGATCTCCACTTACACTGCACAAGCTGACAGTGGGGTTGGTCTGGATCTCCGAGGAAAATAGAAAGTACTAGAATCAGAATAAAAAGGAAATAAATGTGGGGTGGGAAAACCAACAGAGGCTCACTTCAGTGTGCATGAGATACTTTTCCGAGCAACATGGGAGGGTGGATTTTGTCTGAGGATCTACAGAATGTGTGTTTATGCATGTGTAGGCGGGTGGAAGGATGTCTTCGAGGAGCCCAGCTGCACTGAGGATTGGTTTGGGACGGAGGCCCAGGGTTTGGAGGCCTGGATTTGGCTGCTATTTTGTATTTTATTTTATCTTATTTTTTGAGATGGGGTTTCACTCTTTTACCCAGGCTGGAATGAAGTGGCGTGATCTCAGCTCATTGTGACCTGTGCCCCCCAGATTTAAGCAATTCTCCTGCCTCAACCTCCCAAGTAGCTGGGATTATAGGCACATGCCACCAGGCCCAGCTTATTTTTGTAATTTTAGTAAAGACGGGATTTCACCATGTTAGTCAGGCTGGTCTCAAACTCCTGACCTGAGGTGATCCACCCGCCTTGGCCTCCCAAAGTGCTGGGATTACAGGCGTGGGCCACCGCTCACAGCATCGGCTACTGTTTTAGATAGGGCCGTTGCAGGGAAAGGCCTCTTTGTAGAGTTGACATTTAACCTGAGCCCCGCAGGGTGAAAAGAACTTGTCTTCATCTTCATGAGGGTGGGGGATGATTTAGAGGTAGGAATTGTCTTGGGATGATCAAAGCACGAAGTGCTGACCAGCGAGACCAGAATGTGGCGTGCGGTGGGGAGCCGGGAGGCAGGATCCTGTGGGCTTCATAAATTCCTCATTGAACACTAGCATGGGGAGCCATGACAAAGTCTTAAGCAGAATCAGCAGAGTCCAGTGCCACTCAAGCTCTGAGGATCATCAGAAGGAGGACAGGCCAGTCGTAAGCCTGCTAAGGAGAAGTGAAGGAGGAAAGAGAAGCCGGGAGCTTTCTCTGTCACCTTCCTGCTCTGTTGAGGCAGTTTTCACATGTTACATGTTTAACACAACGCAACTCAGGCTGGGGCCTGGTGCAGTGTCTTACACCTATACTCCCAGCACTTTGAGCGGCCAAGGTGAAAGGCTTGACCACAGGAGTTCAAGACTAGCCTGGGCAACATAGTGAGACCCTGTCTCTACAAAAAAATGGAGAAAGTAGCCAGGCATAGTGGTGCATGCTTACAGTCCCAGCAACTCAGGGAGATGAGGTGGGATGATGGCTTGAGCCCAGGAGGTCAAGGCTGCAGTGAGCTATGATCGTGCCCCTGCACCCCAGCTTGGCGACAGAGCGAGACCCTGTTTCACACAACACACACACACACACACACACACACACAGAATGTTGTGGTCACCCTTACTTTACGAACAAGAAACCTGCACACAGCGGAGCTAAACCACCATCCCAATGCCACAGAACTACTGAGTGTCTAAGCTTCTGGTCCCAGAAGCTCTAAGCTTGGCGATGAACCTCATGGACTCTGCATAGCTCCTCACCACGTCAGGATCTGTTCAGTCTATTTAGTAGAGAGGGATACCCAACAGCCTGGAGGTTTGCCCACCTGGCCTGGGTTACCTGGCCGTGGAATGCCCCTCAGCTAAGTTCCCCGAGAGGCAGGGGTTAAACCGTGAGTCCTAGAACCTCAGCTTGCATCCCACCCTGGAATTTTCCTCCAAGTTGCAAAATCAGGCAAGCTGCCAAGCCATATATACATTGCCGGGTTGCCAGGCAACGCCGTGCTTTTTCTGGGAAGGAGCACAATGTGGTCACTGTGCTGCAGACGCCAGGTTCCAGATGGAAGAGAGACTCTAATCCCCGGTTTCACGGCTGTTTGGCACGTTTCGCTCCTGAAATCTTGCTGAGGCCAGTTTTCACTCTGACTCTCTAGTGAGGCCATTTTGTCTCATTCCGTTTCTGATGTTTAAACTTTAATCGTTTACAAGTCGGTTTCAGTGGAGTAGGAAATGGCAGAGAGGGCCGGAGGTGGATTCAGATGCACTTACACCCTTCGATGAAAAAGACGCGCGATTCCACGATTTTGCAATTTTGAATTGTGCTGCTATAAGCATGCGTGTGCAAGTATCTTTTTCAAACGATGACTTATTTCCCCAGGGTAGATTCCCAGTAGTGGGATTGCTGGATCGAATGTTAGATCTACTTTTAGTTCTTTTTTTTTTTTTTTGAGATGGAGTTTCGCTCATGTTACCCAGGCTGGAGTGCAATGGTGCGATCTCGGCTCACCGCAACCTCCGCCTCCTGGGTTCAGGCAATTCTCCTGCCTCAGCCTCCTGAGTAGCTGGGATTACAGGCACGCACCACCATGCCCAGCTAATTTTTTGTATTTTTAGTAGAGATGGGGTTTCACCATGTTGACCAGGATGGTCTCGATCTCTTGACCTCGTGATCCACCCGCCTCGGCCTCCCAAAGTGCTGGGATTACAGGCTTGAGCCACCGCGCCCGGCCTTAGCCTACTTTTTGATGGGATTTTTCTTTTCTTACTGATTTCTTTGAGGTAATTGTAGATTCTGGATATTAGCCCTTTGTCAGATGTACAGATTGTGAAGATTTTCTCCCACTCTGTAGGTTCTGTTTACTCTGCTGACCGTTCCTCTTGCAGTCCAAAAGCTCTTTTGTTCAATTAGGTCCCAGCTGTTTATTTATCTTTGTTTTTATTGCATTTGCTTTTGAGTTTTTGGTCATGAAATCCCTGCCCAAGCCAGTATCTAGAAAGGTTTTTCCAATGTTATCTTCTAGAATTTTTATATTTTCAGATCTTAGATCAATCAATGTGTGGATAAACAAACTGTGGTATACATACATATGTGTGTGTGTGTGTGTGTGTGATGGAATACTACTCAGCCCTAAAAATGAATGAATACACAGCATTTGCAATGACCAGGATGAGACTGGAGACTATTATTCTAAGTGGAGTAACTCAGGAACGGAAAACCAAACATCGTATGTTCTCACTGATACGTGGGAACTAAGCTATGGGGACGCAAAGGCCTAAGAATGAAAGCATGGACCTTGGGGACTTGCGGGGACGAGTGGAGCGGGTAAGGGATAAAAGACTGCAAATATGGTGCAGTGTATACTGCTTGGGTGATGGGTGCACCAGAATCTCACAAATCACCCCTAAAGAACTTACTCATGTAACCTAATACCAACTGTACCCCAATAACTTATGGAAAAATAAATAATAATAAAAAAAGATGTGTGGGCAAAGTGACTAATAGGCAAATGATGGAAGGAAAAGAAAAGACCCGTGAAGTTACAAAGAGAGGTGTCCCTTCTTGAGTGACCAGGGAATGGAAATCAGAACCGCATAACGACGGGATTAACTCTCTGAGTGATCTGAAAATAAAAATCGTCATACAGGCCAGGGTTGGTGAGAGTGGGCAGCGTGTGCTCTCACACACGGTCACAGGGGACTTTTAGGGTGTGATGTGTCAGAGGTGATTTTACAGGACTTACCAGCATTTTGAACATGTATGACCCCACAACACAGCAAATGTGCTTCCACTACTTAATCTTGCAGAAATACTCAGAGAAGTGCACATTTTAGTTGAGAATTGCAAAATATTGGAGATTCTCTATCAATATAGAAATGGGAAAATAAATGGCATTGCATCCATACCATTGAATAGTTCACAGAAAAGGTTGATGCAGAGATGTGTGATTGGGTGTAGGCGGTTGCCTTGCCTGGGACATACTGTTGGGTCACATAGAGAAATATATTAAGTTGGTGAATAACATATAGAGTCTGAATTCAATTCTGTTGAAAGAGGATATATGTATCTATTTATTTGTATCTTATTTTTAAATACACCAAGAACATTTCTGGACTTCTTATTTATTGTTTTTGAGACAGGGTCTTGTTCTGTCACACAGCCTGGAGTGCAGTGGCACAATCATTCCTCCTACCTCAGTCCTTCCACTCACGGAGTAGCTGGGACTCTAGGCATGTGCCACCATGCCTGGCTCATTTCTTTTTTGTTTTTGTAAAGATGGAGTGTCAATATGCAGCCTAGGCTGGTGTCAAACTCCTGGGTCCAAGTGATCCTCCTGCCTTGGCCTCTCGGAGTACTGGCGTAAGCCAACATGCTCATCCAGAAAAATAAAATATTAATACTGGCCATCACTTTGGGATTAAAAAGTTGTCAAAAATACAGTTTGTTAGTTCCAAAAACAACAAAGGGCAAGTTGCCACACAGTATGCAGAATATGATTTGATGTCTATAGAAAAGAGCACTCTGTGTGCATGTATGTGTGTGCATGCACAAACTATACATACATGTATACTTACACACATGTATACATACACGCATACTTCCACACGTGTATGCACACACGTATACATACATGTACTTACATGAGCATGTACATACATGTACACACATGTATGCAACGTATAGTAAACATATGCTATACATACATCTTTTGCACAAAAGTTCAGAGACGGCAAAAGCAAGAAAACCTGGCTAGTGATGGGCCCTGTGGGACTGGTAGAATATTTTTGCTTTTTTGCTTTCTATATTTCTATATAGTTTGAAGTTTCTCAAAGGTTGCATTTTTTAATTTTAAAAAAATTATTAAAAATACTTTTAAGAAACTACCATAGTCCTACTACCTTAACAGCAGTAATTTTAGCAATTTTCTGTCTGAATCTCTCCCTTTCTATATACATCTTTTTTCTATATCCTCCACTCTGTATAGACACACATACCACAAACCCCTATGTTTGATATGTGTGTGTGTGTATATATATATATATATATATTTTTTTTTTTTTTTTGAGACAGAGTCTTGCTTTGACACCTAGGCTGAAGTGCAGTAGCACGATCTTGGCTCACCGCAACCTCCGCCTCCTGGGTTCAGGCAATTCTCCCGCCTCAGCCTCCTGAGTAGCTGGGATTACAGGCGCACACCACCATACCCAGCTAATTTTTTGTATTTTTAGTAGAGATGGGGTTTCACCATGTTGGCCAGGCTGGTCTCGAACTCCCGACCTCAAGTGATATGCCCACCTTGGCCTCCCAAAGTGATAGGATTACAGGCATGAGCCTGTTTTATATATATACATATACATATACATATACATGTGTACATATATGTATATAATACATTATATATGTATATTGAATATATTATACATGTATATATAATATACATCTTATATATTAGATATATATTTTATATTTATATTAGATATACTTTATATATATAAAATATATAAATATATGTAATCCTATATATGTATATGTGTCTATATACATACATGCATATAAACCTATAAGTAACAGGTTTATGTACACATAAGGGCATGTGTATATATCACATTGTTAATGAACATGTTGTATGCACATAGGTACTAACGGTATATAGTCTACATAACATTGTGTAGGTACATACACACACATTGTGTTAGTTGGTCTCTATATACATAACAACGCTAATGGTAAATGTTTGTGGCGTCTTGCTGTGGGGCAGGCAGTGTCCTGATGGGCCTCCCTGTGTGCAGCGAGGAGACTGGGTTTCTGGTCATAGCTGGAGGTTCCGGGAGGCGCTTGAGAAGCTACTGGCTGCAACTGTGGCTGGACCTCGAACTGGGGGTGCTGAGAAGAGTGAACAGATCTGAGGGAGACTCTGACCCGGAGTCGGGGCACAGCTCCGAAGGGGACTAAACAAAAAGGGAGAAAGATGTTTCAGGTCAGAAGCAAGGAGACTTGGTGTCTGGCTGGATGAAGAGGGGGGGAAAAGCCAGTCGACTCGACCCCCGGATTAAGGAGATGGAGGCAGAAACACTGGCAAGGCTGTCCTGGGTTGAGGGGAGGGAGGGGGTGGACGGTCTGGAGTCTGCTGAGTGCCAGGGCAACCCAGTTACGAGCTGAGGAAGAAACAGGGTGGCAGTTGCTCAAAATCTCTAACATAGAATCGCATACAATCCGGCCATTCCTCCCCTGGGTACATACCAAGCAAAACCGAAAGCAGGAACTCAAAGAGATATTTGTAGACCCCTGTTCACAGCAGCGTTATTCATGATCACCAGAGAGCAGAAGGTGCCAAGTGCCCACGGACGAATGAATGGATAGAGAAAGTATGGTAGGTAGACACAGGGGAAGAGTATTCAGCTTTGAAAAGAAAACTCTGACATCTACTGTAATATGGATGAGGCTTGAAAACATTACGACAAGTAAAATGAGCTGGACACAGAAGAACAGGTGCTGTATGAGTCCACTTACAGGAGGTACCCAGAGGACTTAAATCAGAGCAGAAGATAGAGAGGCGGGCCAGGCGCGGTCGTGCACGCCTGTAATCCCAGCACTTTGAGAGGCCAGGGTGGGCGGATCATGAGGTCAAGAGATCAAGACCATCCCGGCCAATATGGCGAAACCCCATCTCTACTAAAAATACAAAAATTAGTCAGGCATGGTGGCGTGCGCCTCTAATCCCAGCAACTTGGGAGGCTGAGGCAGGAGAATTGCTTGAACCTGGAAGGTGGAGGTTGTAGGGAGCCGAGATTGCTCCACTGCACTCCAGCAGCCTGGACAACAGAGGGAGATTCCATCAAAAAAAGGAAAGAGAGAGAGAGAGAGAGAGAGAGAGAGAGAGAGAGAGAGAGGAGATTCCATCGAAAGAAAGAAAAGAAAAGAAGAAAGAAGAAAGAAAGAAGGAAGGAAGGAAGGAAGGAAGGAAGGAAGGAAGGAAGGAAGGAAGGAAGGAAGGAAGGAAGGAAAAGAGTGGTGGTTTCCAGGGGCTGGGGGAGGAAGAACAAGGAGTTTGTACTGAACAGGTGCAAAATTTCCCCTTGGCAAGATAAAAAGAGTTCTGGAGACGGATGGAGGGTGATCGCACTGAACTGTACATTTGAAAATGGCTATGACAGTTTGTGCTAAAGGGAAAATTTGGTCATGGTTATGACGTATTTTACCACAGTGAAAATTAAAAAAAAAAAGAGTTGAGAAAGGAGGTCTGGTCCCTAGTGGAGGCTGAAAGTTATCTGATTCTCTCCCTCAATGGAGAACAGCCTAGAGCAAAAAGAAAAGTAGGCAGAGGACACCCCACCTAGAAACTAAAAATTTCAGGAGGGGTAAAGCCCACCGTGGTCTCTGAGCTGACCCTGGGAGCCCAGGAACTGCAGAGATGGTGGGATACAGATTTTCACCAGATGGACCATCCAGCGTGTGGCTGTCCTTCCCCCTCTTTCTTTTTAAAGTTAATTAGTTAATTATTTTAAATGTCAGTACCTTCAGGGGTACAACTGGTTTTTGGTTACATAGATGAAGAGCAAAGAGGTGAAGTCTGGGATTTCAGTGCCCCCACCACCCAAGCAGTGTACGTTGTACCCTGTAGGTGATTTTTTTATCCCTTCAACCCCTCATTGGAGAGTAACCTGTTTCCAGAGTCATCAGTGTCCGTTATTCCACTCTGTCCGCCTTTAGGAACCCATAGCTTAGGTCCCACTTGTAGGTGAGAACACGCAGTATTTGGTTTTCTGTCTCAGAGTTACTTCACTTAGAATAATGGCCTCCAGCTCCAGCCAGGTTGGTGGAAAGACATTATTGCATCATTTTTAATGGCCGAGTAGTGGTCCACAGCGCATGTTCTTTGCCTACTCATTGGTCGATGGGTACTTAGGTTGATTCCATTTCTTTGTGATTGTGGATTGCGCTGTGATAAGCAAGTGAAGTGTGTCTTTTATATAACGACTTCTTTTTCTTTAGGGAGATAACTAATCGTGGGCGGAATGGTAGATCTGCTTTTAGTTTTCTGGGGAACCTCCATGCTGTTTTCCATAAAGTTTTACTAAGTTACTTTCACACCAACAGTGTCTCAGCATTCCCTTCTCACCACACCCACTCCAACATCTATTGGCTTTTGACTCTTGAAAAATGGCTATTGTCACATATACACCATGGAATATTATGCAGCCATCAAAAACGATGAGTTCGTGTCCTTTGTAGGGACATGGATGAACCTGGAGACCATCATTCTCAACAAACTGACACAAGAACAGAAGAAGAAATACCGCATGTTCTCACTCATAGGCGGGTGATGAACAATGAGAACACATGGACACGGGGAGGGGAGCACTACACACTGGGGTCTATTGGGGGGAATAGGGGAGGGACAGCAGGGGGTGGGGAGTTGGGGAGAGATAGCATGGGGAGTTGGGGAGTGATAGCATGGGGAGAAATGCCAGATATAGGTGAAGGGGAGGAAGGCAGCAAATCACACTGCCATGTGTGTACCTATGCAACTATCTTGCATGTTCTTCACATGTACCCCGAAACCTAAAATGCAATAAAAAAAAAAAAACAATTCTCCTGCCTCAGCCTCCTGAGTATCTGAGGCTACAAGGGCCCACCACCATGCCTGGCTAATTTTTGTATATTTAGTACAGGCCGGGTTTCACTGTGTTGGCCAGGCTGGTCTTGAACTCCTGACCTCAGGTAATCCCCCCACCTCAGCCTCCCAAACTGCTGGGATGGCAGGCGTGAGCCACCGCACCAGGCCTGTTTGTACATTTTCTGTTGCCCCCAGCACAAAGTCAGCAGCAAGAGGTCAGGAATTTTTTATTTTTTTTTTGAAATGGAGAGAAGTCAGGAATTTTAACTGCCTCTTCAACGTTTTATTCCCAATATTTAGACCAGTGCCTGGCATATAGTAGATACTCAAATTATATTTTGAATAAATCTAAGCCCCAGCTTCCTTTGCTACACCAAGACCACAGCTCCTGCTGGTAACTTTACACTAAGAACTTCTGTGATCTGCCAAGAGCATGCGTGCACGTGCCTCCGGGCAGCTGCATCCAACGGCGTGATTAACTGCTAAGCCCCCCTGGATCTATGCATTCCTTGGTCAGCACATTTTCTTCCCAGTAGAGAGGCTACAGACCCAGCGATGTGATGTAATCCCACCACACCCATGTGAGACAAATCCTCTAATCATTTCAGCTCACAGATGAAAGATGTGAAGCATAGAGCCATTAAGGACAGATCAAGCTTGGACGTGAGATTGGCATGGTTTCATGGAGTGGATGGGAACCAGGACCCAAAATCGGATTCAAGAGGAGTCTATTTGAGGGTGGAGCAGTGGAGGCAGCCACCTGAATGTAAGAATGTCATGCTGTGAGCCATCAGTCAATGGGTTTTGGGGTCTGGGGCTGAGGAGAAGGGTCTGAGCTAGAGCTGTCATACACTGATGGTGGCCGGGCCGTGGCTGCGGCTGAATTATCTCAGAAGAAATGAATTACCTCAGAAATGATAAAAGGGGATGAGGACCCTCCACACCCTTGGTGGAATGCCTGAGTTCTGATGGAAGCAATATCTGTTTAGACTGATCTCAGCTCAGTACTAAGAGAAACCCCCACAATGGCTTCAATGAGCAAAGGATTTATCTTTCTTCTGTAACTGAGGGTGGACTGTCACGGCTCTCTGACCTTATCAGGGATGCAGGCTCCTTACTCTTTCCTCCTTTCATAGCACCCCCAAACGTCTTTCTTAGGGCTGCAAAATTTTTCTTCTGTAACTGAGGGTGTCACAGCTCACTGATCTCATCAGGGATCCAGGATCCTTTTCTCTTACTCTCTCCACCTTTCTTAGGTCACGTCTTTCTCACGGCTGCAAAACGGCTGCTGCGCTTCCAGGCATCACAACCACATTCCAGGCAGAAAGAAAAGGGAAAGACAAAAACCCTTCTCCTTACAAAGCTTTGCTTTTTATTTGAGAATGGATGGCAAAAGGATTTTCACCCATGTGCTGGTGGCCAGAACTGTCTTACTTGCCCCATTTATACAGTTGCAAGCGTTTCTGGGAGAAAATATCTTTGAGCGCATTGCTGTTCTGGATAAAACCAGAGGTTGTTAGCATTAAGCAAGAGAAAGAGTGGAATGCATAGTAGGAAGGCAAGCAGAATGCCTGGGACAGTCTAACAAAATGATGAGAGAACTTTGGGAAGAGTGGGGTCTAAGTAGGCTCCTCGAAGTGAGGAAGGGCTCCAAAGGGAGGGCTGAAGGCGGTTTCATTTTAGGAGGCAAGATCTGGGGGAGAGCTGGGAAAGGAATTGAGGTAGCCCTCAAATGCCCTCACTGCCACCCACCCATGCAGGCATGATCGTTCCCTTTCTACAGATGGCAGAACAAAGTCTTACGGAAGTTCACAGACCCTGGTCGCTGTTGTAACTTCTTGAGGCATTTATATATTTGAATAAATAGTCAATACGCTTGGTACAGACCTTTCATTAAAAGCACAAAAAATATGTATTCGTGAATTTTCCTTACCATCTCTGTGTCCCAGCTCTCTTCCCGGGAGGCAAGCTGACTAACAACTACAGTTGGATCCATATTCGCGATGTTCTATATTCACTGTGGATGTGCGTAGGGCCGTGAAACATTCAAGACCCTCACTGCACAGGTTCCCAGAGAAGGGGGACCGAGGTCTTCGGCTTCTTCTCTGAGCTCTTATATGGTAAACAACTGTCCTTTTGGGTGTCTATTTAGTGCCACATTTTTTGCATTTTTGTTGGCGATATGGCTGTTAAAAATGGCTTGTAATGGGTGGATCACGAGGTCAAGAGATCGAGACCATCCTGGTCAACATGGTGAAACCCCGTCTCTACTAAAAATACAAAAATTAGCCAGGTCTGGTGGCTCACGCCTGTAATCCCAGCTATTCAGGAGGCTGAGGCAGGAGAATTGCCTGAACCCAGGAGGCGGAGGTTGCGGTGAGCCGAGATCGCGCCATTGCACTCCAGCCTGGGTAACAAGAGCGAAACTCCGTCTCAAAAAAAAAATGGCTGATAAGCATCGTGCCGATAGGCTGCCTCGTGTTCCTAAGCGTAAGAGGCTATGGTGTGTCTCATGGAGAAAACCTGTGTGTTAGATGAGCTTCCTTCAGGCATGAGCCACAGTGCTATTGACATAGTTCAATGCTAGTGAGTCAGCAATGTATATTGAATAAGGTGTCTGTAACCAAAAGCACGCATCAAGCAAGGTTTTGTGTTGACCGGTTAATGAAAATGCAGGAACCTGAGTGTGTTAACCTTTTCTTTTTCATTTTCTGTATTTGCGATGCTTTGACATTTGAGAATGTGCTGATCCCAGAAAGCCTGCCTTTTCCAGGGCCAGCTAGTTCCTAGAGATTGAAACAACGTCCCTGGGACTGCGGCTCTCTTATGCAAACCAGTCAGTCCAGACCCCACACCCTTCAACTACCACCTGCGTGGAGCTCCCACAAGTGACCTACATCCCCCCTGCAGTCCAGGTACAGACAACTAGTGGCAGTTACACCTGAGAGCCCCTGAGAGTGTTCCAATTAGCCAATCTGAAGGCTGCCTACCCCCAACTCCTGGTTCCGTCCCTCCCAAGGAAACCATGCCACCGCACCTGGCTAATTTTTGTATCTTTAGTAGAGATGGGGTTTCACCATGTCAGTCAGGCTGGTCTCAAATTCCTGAGCTCAGGTGATCCAGCTGCCTTGGCCTCCCGAAGTGCTGGGATTCCAGGCGTGAGCCACCGCACGTGACCCCGTTATCACTGTTTTAACCCTAACTTGTACACCACCAGGAGATACAGTGGCAGCTTCCTTCGTGACCAGTTTCTCCCTTTCAGTCACCCTAGGCTATGTATCCCTGGACACGTAGGCTGTGTCCCTGGCAATCTCTCTCTTCCAGTACCAATCCACAAGCATTCCATCTTGCCCAGGGTGAAGGAGGCTATCCAGCTAATTCCCCTTCTTGCAGGACTCGGCATTACAGCCCCGAGGGGAACCGGAATTGCCTCCTGAACCTAGAGCCAGCTCTGGAAGGGAATCGCCAACAACATTGAGGCCATGGCTAAAACCTTCACAACTGGGCAAGAACAGAGCGAGTCTCCAGCAGCTGTCGTCCTCAGAAATCGCTGAGGGCCAGGCATGTCAGTGGCAGCACAGGGAGGAATTTGTTTAGCCTTAGATGAAAAATGTTGCTTTCGGGTAAGTCAATCGGGAAAAGTACAAGACAACATCAGACCCACACGGATCTGCTGCTGGTAACATACTTGCCCCATGCTTTGCCCATAACGGCCCGGCCCAGGGCTGGGTGGCCGAGTGGACAGGCCTCGGGTGGCAAACTGCAGTGCTGGGAATCGGACCCAGTTCTCCACATCCCTGGAGGGCTGCCTTTGGTGTTAGGAACACGCCACCAGGCACACAGTGCTGGATGTTGGGTGTCTCGTTCGCCTCCCACGGGCTTTTACGGAGTTCAGCGGGTCTCATCGTGACAAGGCCATGACTCTGAAAATGACAGAAAGTACCGATCTCCCTGTCGCATGACTCCTGAGTAGAGGAAAGCAGATTTGTGCTAAGGGCAGGCGGATTAGAAGGTCGGTGCAAATCAAGACAGAGCAGTTTGATTTTTAACACATGGCCCCGTTTTCCAAAGGCAAACTCAGCTCATCAGCCTACCGTGAGATTTTTCCCCTAGGCTGAAAAGCCAGGTTTGATTCCAAGAAATATATACATCACAGTGCCGTTAGGCAAAGAACAGGGTTCTTGGAGCCACAAAGCCTCATGGTCGGTATTTGGGAGACATCTACTTCCTGACCGTAAACAGATTTAAATACACCATCTGTTTTGCAGCTATTTCTCAGAACCTGTTTTCAGTCAGTTTTTCTCTCTAATTTTCGGGTTCTGACAATCTTGTTTTCTTTTTCTTTATGTTTTAAAAACATGACATAAGCCAGTATTGCTTTTTTTTTCTTTTTTTCATGTGCTCGGCTTGATTATTTCAAGCTAATTTATATACCTTCATTTGCGGCATAAAAGTAAAAAGTGAAACTTTTTCCCTGTTTCTTTTATCATCGAGGCGCAAAGAATAAGAGCTTTCAAGATAGTATTGGGTTTTGTCTTTTAACTGGTAGAAGGTCAGCCTTTTGTTTTTCTATTTCTGATAAATAGACACGGAGAAAATGATGTACAGAAAATGGTTACATTGTGATAATAGCCAGGCGCGGTGGCTCACGCCTGTAATCCCAGCACTTTGGGAGGCCGAGGCAGGTGGATCATGAGGTCAAGAGGTTGAGACCATCCTGGTCAACATGGTGAAACCCCGTCTCTACTAAAAATACAAAAAATTAGCTGGGCATGGTGGCGTGTGCCTGTAATCCCAGCTACTCAGGAGGCTGAGGCAGGAGAATTGCTTGAACCCAGGAGGTGGAGGTTGCGGTGAGCCGAGATGGTGCCATTGCACTCCAGCCTGGGTAACAAGAGTGAAACTCGGCTCACGGCAACCTCCGCCTCTTGGGTTCACGCAATTCTCCTGCCTCAGCCTCCTGAATAGCTGGGACTACAGGTGCACACCACCATGTCCAGCTAATTTTTTGTATTTTTAGTAGAGACAGGGTTTCACCATGTTGACCAGGATGGTCTTGATCTCTTGACCTTGCGATCCACCCGCCTCGGCCTCCCAAAGTGCTGGGATTACAGGCGTGAGCCACCGCTCCCGGCAGCCACTCTTTATTACCTGCGTATGCTCCAGACCAGCTTTCCTGTATTTCCTGAAGGTTATGATCCTCTGCGTCAATCTGCCCTGCTAAATCAGTTCCACTCACAATCACCTGCCTAGAAATTTCTACGTGGTGGATTGGGTCACAACCTACATCACCTTCTGACAGCTGTTATAGCTCAGCGCCCAACGTAAACTTTCCACTAAACACCTCTTTAGGGGAAACCAAGGACCTCCCCGAAGCCCTGCCAAATTAACTTACTGAATCCCCATTTACCAAAAGCTAGTTCTCCAAATGATCGCGTTTGTGTGACTTCCCAATTTACTAGTTTAGCCCGTCTTTTTTCTTTAAAAAAAAAAATAGAAACATTTCATTTCACTTATTTAACAAATACTTGTGGAGTGCTGCTGATCTAAGCGCTGGGGTGAAGCTAGTGAGTAAGAGAGCAAACCTTCTCATCCTCACGGAGCTTCCAGGCCAGTAGAGGAAACAGGCAGAAAGGACACAGATAAATTCCCAACACAGGTGGTCATGGGAGCATGTAGAGCACCCTGAGACGGGAAGAAGAGGTGGACATCAAATAATACAGCAAAATACACAATGCAGTATTATACGGTATGTAGTATAACACTATGTAGGCATATAATGTATAATGTAATAACACAGTATAAAGGTAGTTTGCCACCATAAAAAAGGGTGAGTTCGTGTCCTTTGCAGGGACACGGATGGAGCTGGAAGCCATCACTCTCAGCAAACTAACACAGGAACAGAAAACCAAACACCGCATGATCTCACTCATAAGTGGCAGTTGAATGGCGAGAACACATGGACACAGGGAAGGGAACGTCACACACCAGGGCCTGTCGGGGAAGTGGGGGCAAAGGGAGGGAGAGCATTAGGACAAATACCCAATGCATGCAGGGCTTAAAACCTAGATGGCAGTTTGATGGGTGAAGCAAACCACCATGGCACATGGATACCTATGGAACTACCCTGCACGTTCAGCACGTGTATCCCGGAATTTAACGTAAAATATTTTTAAAAATACGGTTGACCCTTGAACAATGCAGGCAGTCAGGTGTGCTGACACCTAAGCCGTTAAAAATCTGCGGGTAGGCCAGGGTGCAGTGGCTCACACGTGTAACTCCGGCACTTTGGGAGACCAAAGTCGGTGGATCACTTGAAGCCAGGAGTTCGAGAGCAACCTGAACATAGGGAGTCTCTGTCTCTACAAAAAATACAAAAAAATTAGTCAGGCATGGTAGTGTGAGTGCCCGTAGTCCCAGCTATTCAGAAGGCTGAGGTGGGACAATCGCCTGAGCCTGGGAAGCGGAGGCTGCAGTGAGCTGAGATCCTCGTACCACTGCGCTCCAGCCTGGGTGACAGACAGAGCGAGCTCTGTGTCGACGAAAAGGAAATTCTTGGATAACTTTGGATTCCCCCAAACTTAGCTACTAATAGCCTACTGTAGACCAGAAGCCTTACCAGATACACAGTTAGTTAACACATATTTTGTATGTTATATGTATTATATACTATCCTCCCGAAGTAAAGTCAGCTAGAGAAAAGAAAATGCTATTAAGGTAATCATAATGAGGAAAAAATACATTCGCTATTCACTAAGTGGACGAAGATCATCTCAAAAGTCTTCATCCTTGTCATCTTCCATTAAGTAGGCTGTGGAGAAGGAGGAAGAAGAGGGCCTGGTCTTGCTACGGTAGGGGTGGCAGAGGCAAAGAAAACCTGTATGTAAGGCCGGGAGTGGTGGCTCACACCTGTAATCCCAGCACTTTGGGAGGCTGAGGCTGGCGGATCATGAGGTCAGGAGTTCACGACCAGCCTGGCCAACGTGGTGAAACCTCGTCTCTACTAAAAAATACAAAAAATTACCTGGTGGTGTGTACTTGTAATCCCAGCTACTCAGGAGGCTGAGACGGGAGAACTGCTTGAACCTGGAAGGCAGAGGTTGCAGTGAGCAGAGATGGTGCCATTGCATTCTAACCTGGGCAACACAGCAAGACTCTGTCTTGGGTGGGGGGAAAGAAAATCTGTATATAAGCGGACCCGCACATTTCAAACCTGCCTTGTTTGAAGGTCAACTGTCTAGTACACAATGTAATATGTAATATAATAATATAATATAATGTAATGTAGTATATTATAGTATTCTATATCATAATATACTATAGTATAAAATAATATAGTATAATATGTAATATAATAAAATGTAGTATAATCTATATTATAGTATGCTATATCATATATACTATACTATAATATAGTATAAAATAATATAGTATAATATGTGATGTAATATAATATAATGTAGTATATTATAGTATGCTATCTCATAATATAGTGTAATATGTAATATAATATGTGATATAATAATATACTATGCTATAATATAGTATAAAATAATATAGTATAATATGTAATGTAATATATAATGTAGTATATTATAGTATGCTATCTCATAATATAGTGTAATATGTAATATAATATGTGATATAATAATATAATGTAGTATAATATATATTATAGTAAGCTATATCATATATACTATGCTATAATATAGTATAAAATAATATAGTATAATATGTAATGTAATATGTAATATAATATAATGTAATGTAGTATATTATAGTATGCTACCTCATAATATAATGTAATATGTAATGTAATGTAATATGTGATATAATATAATGTAGTATAATCTATATTATAGTATGCTATATCATATATACTATACTATAATATAGTATAAAATAATATAGTATAATATGTAATGTAATATAATATAATGTAGTATATTATAGTATGCTATCTCATAATATAGTGTAATATGTAATGTAATATGTAATATAATAATATAATGTAGCACTACATAATACTATAATATATAATAATATAGCATATGATAATATTGCTTAGAGTAGACTCTAAATGTTCTTACCGCAAAAACCAAAGTACGTGAGATAACACATATGTTAACTAGTTTGATTTAGCCACTTCACAATGTAGAGATTTTATAAAACACATACACACTATGTGTAATTTTTGTCAATTTAAAGATAAAATGTTAAAAGAAAAATATGCTGTACAACATAACAGAATGTAACAGCACCGAATGTGATACGATGACACCATACAGTCGTACATCATGTAATGCAGTAATGGGCACTGTGGTTTAGAATAATGCAACGTCCTAAGGTGATTTGTTGGTGGTGGGAAGGGTAGAGCAGGTGGAGGGGATGGGGCATGGCGAGGAGGCGGCTGATGTGGACAGTCAGGAAGGCGCCTCCAAGCAGGGGGTAACTGGCCTGAGGCGTGAAGGATGCACTCATCCTACCACAGCAAGATTTTGGGGAAGCGCAGAGGGAACTGCAAGGGCACAGCTCTCTGCAGAGGCACAGAACGTGCTCAGGGAACGCAGGGAAGTGTGGTGTGGTGGGAATGGACCGAGCAAAGGGCAGATGGGAGGAGGTAAGAGTAGGCTGAGGAAGAACAGTGGACCTCTTGGGACCTTGCAGGCACGAGGGAGGAGTCTGGATCTTGTTCCCAGCACGATGAGACCCTAGGCTGTTCTTCAATGTTGTGGCTTCTCCTGGCTTCTGGTCTGGTTGCCCTGATCCTCAGTGTCCCTCGGGTTGCAGCAGCCCTCCAAACTCCACCTCCAACATCACAAGGCATGCTTCTCCCTGCATTTTCTTTTCTTTTCTTTTTTTTTTTTTTTTTTTTGAGATGGAGTTTTGCTCTTGTTACCCAGGCTGGAGTGCAATGGCGCGATCTCGGCTCACCGCAACCTCCGCCTCCTGGGTTCAGGCAATTCTCTTGCCTCAGCCTCCTGAGTAGCTGGGATTACAGGCACGCGCCACCATGCCCAGCTAATTTTTTGTATTTTTAGTAGAGACGGGGTTTCACCATGTTGACCAGAATGGTCTCGATCTCTTGACCTCGTGATTGGCCCGCCTCGGCCTCCCAAGGATTCTCTTCTCTTCTTAAAGGGACACCAGTTATTGGATGTAAGACCTGCCGTAATCCACTGTGACCTCCTCGACAATCATGATCATCTGCAAGGACTCTATTTCCAAAGAAAGCCACATTCTGGGTTCCATGTGGACATGAGTTCTGGGGGACCCTGTTCTACCTAGTACACTTAATAACTGTCACGGGCTGGATGGAGTCAGTGCAGGTAGAAATGAGAACATGCTCATTGTTGATGTGGGAGGAAAACCTGCAGAGTTTGGGGTGTGTGAGCCAAATGAGGAAAGGCTTCAGCAGAGGAGACGAGGACTAAGTTGTCATGTGTGGTCAGTAGATTGGATCCGCCGAAGGTTAAGAACTGGGTTGTTTTCAGCAAAGTGGAGGATCCTGGTGACCTTGACACAAGTACGTCAGTGTGGGTTGGGAATGGAAGCCAGACACCCATGGGCTTAGGAGAGATGGAGCAGAGAAAGTTGAGGAGAAGGAGCAGAGAGAGACGCCTTGGACGTGCTTTGCCTATAAAGGGACAGTGGCTAGGGAGGAACTTAAGATCTAAACAGCATTTGTTTTTAAGGTGGAAGACAACACAGCATGTGGGCATGCTGACAGGAAGGATCTCAGCAGAGAAGGAAATACCTTCAAAAGAAGATGGTAAACTGACCTTCCCATGAGCCACAAGTGATGGGATGAGGTATTCAGGGGGAGGAGTTGGAAAGAGGGTTTGCCAAATGGAAAATTTGCCAAATGATGGATGCACTGTAAACAATTTCTACTAAATATCTGTGAACATTACACAAAATCATACCACCATGGGGTGGTGTTAATGGACTCCAGGGGTAACTCTTCCCTTTGTTTTCCTTCACTCCCTCCCTCCTTCGCTCCCTCCCTCCCTCCCTTCTTCCTGTCCTTCTCTCCTTCCCTCCATCCCTTCCTCTCCTGCCTTCCCTCCCTTCCTCCTTTCCTCCCTCTCTTCCTTCTTTCCCTCCTTCCTTCCCCTTCCTTTCTCTCTTACTCTCTTTCTCCCATTCTCCCTTTCTTTCTCTCTTTCTTTTTTCCAAGACAGAGTCTTGCTCTGTTGCTCAGGCTACAGTGCGGTCTTACGATCATAGCCCCAGCAGCCTCAACCTCCTGGGTGCAAGCAATCCTCCCACCTCAGCCTCCCCAGTAGCTGGGACCACAGTTGTATACCACCATGCCCAGCTAAATTTTTTTTTTTTTTTTTTGTAGAGATGGAGTTTCTACATGTCGCTCAGACTGATCTTGAACTCCTGGGCTCAGGCAATCCTCCCGCCTCAGCTTCCCGGAGTGCTGGGATTACAGGGGCTTTGGGAAAAAATTGTTTTTCTTTGCTGTTTTAGTTTCATTTCAGCTGAAATTAAATTTGGTTTTGCCGTAGTTTTTGTTTCCCTTTGGCAGACTTAGCTCAGCTCTGTAGCTGATTTGCAAATCAGGCTGAAAGACACGTCAGGTTTAGGTGTAGCTCTCATTATAGGCACTGAGCGTCTCTCAGATGTCTTACCCATGTTGAAAACGTTTGTGTGCTCACACTGAGTAACGTATCTGTTCAGAGAATTTCAAAAGACAGGAGTGAAAATGCGTTGCATGATAAAAACCTGTTCTACCTTTCATAGCATCCTTGACATTCAAGACCTGCAGAATACACTTGGAGGAACCATCCAGAAATTCTCATTTTAAGATATAAAAGTCCTCCGAACACACTAACCTTCAGTTTGGCTACAACGAAGCAGCTACAGCCACTGTGGAGCTAAGCTGAAAGCTGCCTTAAAACGAAGCGAAAACTTCCAGTCAAATCATTCACACATCACAGAAGCTTCTAGGAACTCCCTCACAATTGAAAGAGAGAAAGAAAGGGAGAACGGGAGAAAGAGAGTTCCTAGAGGGATCGCTGTAACTGTCAGAAGGTATTAAAAGAAACACGCTTTTGTCACTGTTAACCAGATGAATGTGGTGATTTTGGCAAATTTGGCCATTCAGGGAGTAAACCGTCAGCAAAAAAAACCCAGTCATTTGGAGAAGTGATTTTCAGGGGATTTGTTTAGCGTTGGTAATGTCTAAAGGTTACATGTGTGGTTGTCGGTTTTATGATGATCTTTAAGGCATTCCAATGTATCTTTGTGTATACAATCTCCTCCATGCCTCACACAGTTCACAGGAAGATAAAGGAATTCACGTGGCTTATGAGGAATGGAGACCGAATCTGATTTCACGTTGTTTAGAAAGAAACGGATGAGCACCGAAACCACGTATTTGAATTTTAAGGAGTCCAGCCGACAGATGTTGTCTCGGCTTATCCCGCTGCTGTGGAATTCTGCCCCAAGGTAAAAGCAAGCTTTGATTTCAACACCATATGCATGGCAGTGAAGTTAGGCAAATGAATGATGTCTTCCATACACAGTGCTACGTGTTTGGCATAAGGAATTCCTCCCTTGCCCGGCAGTAAACAGACTTAAACACACCATCTGTTTGCACACCAACTGTTTGCATGGAACCTTTTTTTTTCCTTATATTTTTCTTTTCTCTGTAATGTTAATGTTCTGACAACTTTATGTTTTCTTTCTTTTTTAAAAACCGAAATCTGCATTTGTGTTGACTTAGATCTGGGCTACCTTACGTGGTTCCTTGGTTCATTTATACACTTGGATGTGTTCCATTAAAAAACGTGATCACTTTCTTTTTCTTCCGATTTTGGTTACAAAAGCTAAGAACTTTCAGAACACAATTTTGTTTTAGTCTTTAACAAGGGGATGTTTCGTGTTGTTCTCTGGTTTTTCAGATGGATGGACACGGAAAAGACAACTAATACCCTGAAACTGGTAAAACTTGATTATTCATTCCTAGAGTCTGATAATTATAACTGTCCAATAACTTGTTAACTTCGGTTCTGTTTCCCTATTTAGAACCTCTCCTTTCTTATTTGAGAAAAACCTTTGAGGATGTTATCTCGTTACAGATTTACTTATCTCAGTACGCATTCCCTTGACCTTTTAGCTTATCCTGACCATTCAAATATTTTGAAACATCTGTGTCAGAAAAACAAGAAGAGCATGTGAGACTCCCCGTGCGCACGCGGTGGGCCCCTCTGTGAACTGTGCCAAACAAATTCCAAATGAAGTGATGGAGGATATCCCAGAAGAAAATTAGCACAGTCTTTTTTATTCAAACCCAGTTGGCTCTATGTAGATGGACTCTTATTCTAAACTTTTCTGTTTTTTAAAAAAAAATTCAGAGTAAATACATACAGTGTTAGCAGCTTTCTAGAGACCACCGTGCGCCCCTCCCGTTTCACAGCCACCCCACTGTAACTGTTAAAGATGTCTGTAGGCTGGGTGCAGTGGCTCATGCCTGTAATCCCAGCACTTTGGGAGGCTGAGGTGGGTGGATCACCTGAGGTCAGGAGTTTGAGACCAGCCTGGCCAACATGGTGAAACCCTGTCTCTACTAAAAATACAATAATTAGCTGGATGTGGCAGGCGCCTGTAGTCCCAGCTACTCGGGAAACTGAGGCAGGAGATTCTCTTGCACCTGGGAGACAGAGGTTATAGTGAGCCGAGATCATGCCATTGCACTCTGGCCTGGGACACAAGAGTGAAACTCGGTCTCAAAAAAAAAAAGACGTTTTGTGTTTCCCTCCTCTTTCTGTAGAAGCGCTCATCAGCCTCCTTTTCGGATCCATTTCTTTCTAATTCCTCACTTTCCTCACTTACACAGAATTGTGGCTCCATAAAAAACAACACATTTTCTGAGTGAATAATCACTATCAACCCAGCATTAAAGTTTTCCTTTTAAAGTTTTTCCTTCCAGTTTTTAATTTGTATCTTCACACAGTTGCAGCAATTGCTCATGTTGACGAGTAATTACTGTGAGACAGGCTCTGTGCTGACTGTTAATACAGACTCTTCTATTTATTCCTCCCAAGAAAACACAGGAGGTGGGTTTTACAGACCTACCCAGTCACAGAACTAAGTATGCTACAGTTAAGGTTCAAACTCTGGTTTGCATTAGGCCAACATAAAATAAGACATTTTGCCTGACTGTTTCAGTTCATTTTTTGTTTTGCTTCATAACACATCATAACTGCGTTTCCACTTTTTAATTTCTTTTTTTTTTTTTTTTTGAGACGGAGTTTCGCTCTTGTTACCCAGGCTGGAGTGCAATGGCGTGATCTCGGCTCACCGCAACCTCCGCCTCCTGGGTTCAGGCAATTCTCCTGCCTCAGCCTCCCGAGTAGCTGGGATTACAGGCACGCGCCACCATGCCCAGCTAATTTTTTGTATTTTTAGTAGAGACGGGGTTTCACCACGTTGACCAGGATGGTCTCGATCTCTTGACCTTGTGATCCACCCGCCTCAGTCTCCTAAAGTGCTGGGATTACAGGCGTGCGCCACCATGCCCAGCTAATTTTTTGTATTTTTAGTAGAGATGGGGTTTCACCGTGTTGACCAGGATGGTCTCGATCTCTTGACCTCGTGATCCACCCGCCTCGGCCTCCCAAAGTGCTGGGATTACAGGCTTGACACTTTTTAATTTCTTTAAGGGATATTTATTAAAGGACTGCTGTGTGCTAGATACGTGACGTAACCAGCGCAATGACTGCATGGTTATGGAGTACAGGCGCGACACTTAGGATATTTTTGGTGTGGTGCTATTAGGGGAAATGTGCTTCGAAGGCACTGTCTGGTATGGCAGCCACGAGTCACTTGTGTATGGGGAGCATTTGGGATGTGGCTGAGCTGCGTTGAAATGGGCTCAATTACAGGTGTAAAATGCACACTAGCTTCCAAAGACAAGAGGACAAAATCATAGATGAGTCCTATCTTTTACATTAGTGACATATTAAAATGCTACGATTTTGATGACATTTTGTTAAGTAAAATATATTATTGAAATGAATTTGACCTGTTGATTGGGACTTTTAAAAAATATAACTACTAGAGGCCGGCATGGTGGCTCATGCCTGTAATCCCAGCACTTTGGGAGGCCAAGGCGGGCAGATCACCTGAGGTCGGGAGTTCGAGACCAGCCTGATCAACATGGAGAAATCCCATCTCTATTAAAAATACAAAATTAACTGGTGTGGTGGCACATGCCTGTAATCTCAACTGCTGGGGAGGCTTAGGCAGGGGAATCATTTGAACCCAGGAGGTGGAGGTTGCAGTGAGCTGAGATGACGCCATTGCACTCCAGCCTGGGCAACAAGAGCAAAACTCTGTCTCAAAAAAAAAAAAAAAAAAAAATGTTGCTACTAGAAGACTTAAAAAACACATGGTTCATATTACATTTCCTTTGGACAGCATTGCTCTGGCTTTTTGAATATGTTATATTTTCTCCCTCAGAATAAACTCCCTGGATTGAGGTCAAAGGTACCTTAACTTGCTTTTAGTTTCTATTGCTTTGAAGCACTAATACTTCCAATAGATATTCATGAGAGTGAGCTGTCAATGGAGCTGCTTTTCCAAAACCAGAGCTGCCAGGGCCCTGTTTTTGTCTGTTTTGTACTTGGAGACATGTATTTCTGAGTGTGTATATATGTCCATGTGTGGGTAGATGTGTATACGCACATGTGACTGCACAGCTAGGAGTATTTGTGGGTGTCTGTGTGAGTGTATGTGCATACCTGCACACGTGTGACCATGTCTATGAGTATCTGTGTCTCTGTGTGTGAGTATATATGGGTACACATGCATTTGTGTGATCATATGCCTATGAGTATTTGTCTGTGTGTACACATGCATGCGTGTGATCATATGCCTGAGTATCTGTGTGTATACGTGTGTGTATACATGCATGCATGTGATCATATGCCTATCAGTGTTTGTGGGTGTCTGTGTGGGTGTATATATACACGAGTGTGATCATACATCTCTGAGTGTTTGTGGGTGTCTGTGTGTATGTACACAAGTGTGATCATACGCCTATGAGTGTTTGTGGGTGTGTGTAAACATGCATGCGTGTGATCATATGCCTATGAGTGTTTGTGGGTGTCTGTGTGTGTACGTATGCATGCGTGTGACCATATGCCTATGTTTGTGGGTGTCTGTGTACACATGCATGTGTATGATCATATGCCTATGAGTGTTTGTGGGTGTCTGTGTGTGTACGTATGTATGCGTGTGACCATATGCCTATGTTTGTGAGTGTCTGTGTGTGTGTGTACACATGCATGCGTGTGACCATATGCCTATGTTTGTGGGTGTCTGTGTACACATGCATGTGTGTGATCATATGCCTATGAGTGTTTGTGGGTGTCTGTGTGTGTACGTATGCATGCGTGTGACCATATGCCTATGTTTGTGGGTGTCTGTGTACACATGCATGTGTGTGATCATATGCTTATCATCAGATGCCTGTGTATGAGTACATGTGTGTAGACATGCATGCGTGTGACCACATGTCCATTAATACTTGTCTGTGTGCATACTCAGGAGAGCCCGTTCACAGGGCATAAGGCAGGGCCTTGTAGGCCTTGGGAGAGAGAATGTTCTTGAACCTAAAGCAATGTGGATTCCTGGCCCAGTTTCCCTTCGTGCATTTATTTTAAATTATTATGTATTTATTTCTGCCAGAGTCAACACAAGCATACAGTTTCCCTTCAGCAGCGTGGGCAGGGAGGCTTTTGGCGGGGCAGAGGGCCCCGCGAGAGAGGAGGAGGAAGGGCGGCAGAGGCCAGGGGAGAGGCCCGGGGAGTGACTGGCTGGCTGCAGGGTGTGGAGCCTGAGCGCAGCGGCGTCCAGGCTGCGGTTCGTCCCCTGCAGAGGAGGCCCTGTGGTTAGAGGAGCCGGTGGGAATGAGTCTCAAGCTGGTGGGGTCCTGCCTGCAGTTCCCACGCTTCCTGGGCCCCGTCTCCACCGCGGGGGAGAGCACAGGGCCAGGGGCGCATTCCTCCTGCAGGGCGGGGCGCGGTCCCCTCGGCTGCGGCTGGACCTAGGGCTTTGGCCAGCCCTGCGCCCCCACCCACCCGTGAGGCCAGCTGGGCCTGAGGCGCCCCCGCCCCGCCCCGTGCAGCCCCCGAGGTCCCCCAGTGACCTCCCCGCACCCAAATCCAGGCAACTGTAACCGAACTGAGGTCCGGGCCGGGGGGGTCCCTGTGAAAGCTGAACCTTAAAGACGAGCTTTGGGTGAAAAGGAAAGTTGGTTCCATTAAAGCGGCGCCCTCCCCACCCCCAGGCGGTGAACGGTGGAGGGAGGCGGGGGTTTTGCTATGAGCCGAGATCGCGCCACAGCACTCCAGCCTGGCGGACCACAGTGAAACTTGAGTTTCCAAAAAAAAAAAAAAAAAAAAAAAAAAAAGACATGTTTTGTGTTTCCCTCCTCTTTCCGTAGACGCACTCATCAACCTCATTTTCTGATCCATTTTTTTTTTTTTTTCTAATTCCTTGATTGCCTCACTTACACATAAAAAAAAATAATACTTTTTTTCAAGTCACTAATCACGACCAACTTAGCAAAAACGTTTTCCCTTTTTAAGTGTTTCCGTCCGGTTGTTAATTTGTGTCTTCACACGGTTGCAGCAACCGCTCACGTTTCTATGATGACACGGGATCCGGGTGCGTCCCCGGTTCGGGGAGGTCAGGCGGGTGTCCGTGGTGGTCAGGGCGCTTCTGCGGGACGTGCGGGGGCTCAGGCGGGCAGTTCATCGCCGCCTCCTGGGTCCGTGTCTTTGGCCTTGCGCAGGAATGCTCGGGCTGCGCTTATCAGGGGGGTCAGCGTGTTCCCACAGCGGCCGCTTAGCTGCTCTCTTTTATCTCCGTGAAAGGCCTTGTTCTCCCGAGGCTGTTTTTAATGAATAATCTACAGACTCGGGCAAAGGCAAGCGAGCTTTTCTCTAGCAGGGAAGTCAGTGCCGTTAACACAACCTCGTCGTCCGACTCCCCGCCTTTGGAAACCTTCCCTGCCGCCCCGTCGTTTCAAACAACCGCAAAACGCTCTGCACAGCCTTCTTCTCTGAGTCCTCCTGGGATTCTGCACCCCCGGGCCCTTCTCATTCACCCACCTGGGCTGGGTCCTCCTCGAAACCTGACCTTTAAATGCAGGCGTTTCTGGAAGACTCTGCCGGCCTCCTTCCCTTCCCTCTCCACGTCCTGTCCTTGGTGGATGTCAGGGCCCCTTGGCTCTCTCGGGCGTCCACAGGCCCCAGAACCGCTGCTCTAGACTGAACGTGTGTGCCCATTCCCAGATCTTATGTCGAAATCTTACCTTGGCTGTTTCCCACCATGGCTGAGCTCATTTACACGGCCCCTTTCTCTGCAACCTTGCCAGTGTCTATTATTATTATTATTTAACCTTTTAGCAGTAGCCATCTGATGGCTGTAAGATAGTACCTCATTGTGCTTTTGATTTTCCTTTTTCTTAATGATCAGTGACACCGAGCTTCTAAAAATATACATATATGCTTCCTGACCCAGCAATCTCATTACTGGGTGTACACCCAGAGGTATATAAATCATCCCATCCTAAAGACACGTGCGCATGTGTGTTCACTGCAGCACTATTCATAGTAGCAAACACATGGAATCAACCTCAATGCCCACCAGCAGAATGGATAAAGTGGTGTGTGTGTGCGTGTGTGTGTATATACACACACCACACACACCACACACACCACACACACACCACACACCACACACACACACCACACACACATACCACACACCACACACACCACACACACACCACACACACACACCACACACCACACCACACACCACACACACACACCACACACACACCACACACACCACACACACACACACACCACACACCACACACCACACACACACACACCACACACACACAGCACACACCACACACACACACCACACACACACACACCACACACCACACCACACACCACACACCACACACACACACCACACACACATACCACACACCACACACACCACACACACCTCACACACCACACACACACACCACACACCACACCACACACCACACACACACACCACACACACACACCACAGACACACACCACACACCACACACACACACCACACACACACACCACACACCACACCACACACCACAGACACACACCACACACCACACCACACACCACACACACACACCACACACACACACACCACACACCACACCACACACCACACACACACCACACACCACACACACACAGCACACACCACACACACCACACACACACCACACACCACACACACACACCACACACACATACCACACACACCACACACACCACACACACACACCACACACCACACCACACACCACAGACACACACCACACACACACACCACACACACCACACACACACCACACACACACACCACACACACATACCACACACACCACACACACCACACACACACACCACACACCACACCACACACCACACACACACCACACACACACACCACACACACATACCACACACACCACACACACCACACACACACACCACACACCACACCACACACCACACACACACCACACACACACACCACACACACATACCACACACACCACACACACCACACACACACACCACACACCACACACACACCACACACACACACCACACACACATACCACACACACCACACACCACACACACACACCACACACCACACCACACACCACACACACACCACACACACACACACCACACACCACACCACACACCACACACACACCACACACCACACACACACACCACACACCACACACACCACACACACACCACACACCACACACACACACCACACACACATACCACACACACCACACACACACACCACACACCACACCACACACCACAGACACACCACACACACACACCACACACACCACACACACACCACACACACACACCACACACCACACACACCACACACACACACCACACACACCACACACACACCACACACACACCACACACCACACCACACACCACACACACCACACACCACACACACACACACAGCACACACCACACACACCACACACACACACCACACACCACACACACACACCACACACACATACCACACACCACACACACCACACACACCTCACACACCACACACACACACACACCACACACCACACACAGACACACACACACACCACACACACACACATACCATGGAATACCATGCAGCTATAAAAAGAAACAAAACCATGTCCTTTGTAGGGACATGGATGGAGCTGGAGCCCATTATTCTCAGCAAAGTAACACAGGAACAGAAACCAGATACCACATGTTCTCACTTATAAGCGGGAGCTAAATGATGAGAACACATGGCCACACAGGAGAGAACAGCACACACTGGGGTCCATGGTGGAGGATGGGAGGAGGGAGAGGACTGGGAAAAAAACAAATCGTGGATACCAGGCTTCAAACGGGGGTGATGAATGATCTGCACAACAGACTCCTGGAGCATTGACCCAGATCACAGGCCTGGACGTGTACCCCGAACTTAAACGTTAATTACAGAGAGAAAGGCATTGACCCAGATCACAGGCCTGGACGTGTACCCCGAATTGAAACGTTAATTACAGAGAGAAAGGCATTTACCCACATCACAGGCCTGGACGTGTACCCTGAACTGAAACGTTAATTACAGAGAGAAAGGCATTTACCCACATCACAGGCCTGGACGTGTACCCCGAACTGAAACGTTAATTACAGAGAGAAAGGCATTTACCCACATCACAGGCCTGGACGTGTACCCCGAACTTAAACGTTAATTACAGAGAGAAAGGCATTGACCCACATCACAGGCCTGGACGTGTACCCCGAACTGAAACGTTAATTACAGAGAGAAAGGCATTTACTCATATCGCAGACCTGGACGTGTACCCCGAACTTAAACGTTAATTACAGAGAGAAAGGCATTGACCCACATCACAGGCCTGGACGTGTACCCCGAACTGAAACGTTAATTACAGAGAGAAAGGCATTGACCCACATCACAGGCCTGGACGTGTACCCCGAACTGAAACGTTAATTAAACAGAGAAAGGCATTTACCCAGATCACAGGCCTGGACGTGTACCCCGAACTGAAACGTTAATTACAGAGAGAAAGGCCTTTACTCATATCACAGGCCTGGACGTGTACCCCGAACTGAAACGTTAATTACAGAGAGAAAGGCATTTACTCATATCACAGGCCTGGACGTGTACCCCGAACTGAAACGTTAATTACAGAGAGAAAGGCATTTACTCATATCACAGGCCTGGACGTGTACCCCGAACTGAAACGTTAATTACAGAGAGAAAGGCATGTACCCAGATCACAGACCTGGACGTGTACCCCAAACTGAAACGTTAATTACAGAGAGAAAGGCATTTACTCATATCACAGGCCTGGACGTGTACCCCGAACTGAAATGTTAATTACAGAGAGAAAGGCATTTACTCATATCACAGGCCTGGACGTGTACCCCAAACTGAAACGTTAATTACAGAGAGAAAGGCATTTACCCAGATCACAGGCCTGGACGTGTACCCCAAACTGAAACGTTAATTACAGAGAGAAAGGCATTTACCCAGATCACAGGCCTGGACGTGTACCCCAAACTGAAACGTTAATTACAGAGAGAAAGGCATTTACCCAGATCACAGGCCTGGACGTGTACCCCGAACTGAAACGTTAATTACAGAGAGAAAGGCATTTACTCATATCACAGACCTGAATGTGTACCCCAAACTGAAACGTTAATTAAACAGAGAAAGGCATTTACCCAGATCACAGGCCTGGACGTGTACCCCAAACTGAAACGTTAATTAAAGAGAGAAAGGAATCTCGCCCCCTAAGGTGATGGTGGTTTTAGGCGTCTTCCTCGACCATCCTGGCTAAGAGCACCTCCCAGGTGGCCTGCTGTGCCTGCATCCCTGGTGTGGCCTTCACAACACTCCGTATAATTCTCACTTGTTCTGTTTACTGGCCTACTTCCTGTTTTTTACTTGTTTCTCTCTATAACATAATATGAAATCCATATTTGATCTCTCCTCGTGTTTCTGGGCACACAGGTTGGAACTGAAAAGTGTCTTTTGCTTGCTAGTGGTGACTGTTGCTGGGGGCTCCTGGACAGCCTCAGGTTGGGGGTGGTTGCCAGGGAAACCAACCACCAAGCCTATAGTTCCATCTATTTGGGAGACTGACACAGGAGGATCCTTTGAGCCCAGGAGTTTCAGGCTGCAGTGAGCTGTGATCCTGCCACTGCACTTCAGCTTGGGTGACAGAATGAGACTCTGTCTCAAAAAACAAAAAAAAATACGAACCAAATTTAATTATGGGACACCCAGTTGATTTCTGCTGGAAAATATAGAGTAGAAAAAAAAACTCACACATTTGTGTCAGAGTGTCCTGTGTTGAGAATACAGTAGGAGAATAAAGAGCTGTACATGTTCCCTTCCTAGAAAGTTAGTTCCCTGCACCAAGGGCCTGTGTCACCTAGGATAGGCCGATAGTACCGCAGTACAAACCATCCCAAAACTTCAGTGACTGAAATCTCAAAGGCTAATTTCTTATTCACTCTATGTTCATCTTGAGTCAACAGAGAGCTCCCTTCATTATAGATACTCAGGGTCCCGGCTGTTGGCACATCCACCATCTCAGGGTCTACGTTATGGAAAATCCAGCCTCCCACATGAGACTTGCCAACCAGAGCATCTACCATGACCTTTCCGTGTGGCTTGGGCTTCCTCACAGCATGGTAGCCTCGAGGCTGTCAAACTTGTTACATTACACAGTGGCTCCAGATTCCATGTACGAGCGTCCCAGTAAACAAGGCAGGGAAGGCATGGACGTTTACGAAGCAGCTCAGAAGTCATTGAGCATCACCGTGTGGGTGAAGTAGTCATGAGCCCACCCAGAGTGGATACAGAGACCCCACTTCCCAATGGGAGGAACGTCAAAGTCACATTGTAGCAGAGAATATGGCGTGAAAGATATTGCCGGGGCCATTTTTGTAAAACCATCTGCCAGGACCCTTACCTCTCTTGGCTCTCTCCCTCAGCTTCACTGGCCTTTTTTTTTTTTTTTCTTTCTACTTCCTTAAATGCGCAAAGTGCTTTCTTACTTCCAGGCCCTTGCTCCTGCTGTTGGTGTTTCTGTTTGTTTTTCCAGGACCACTTTGCCCCACACCTAGAGCATTCAGCTTCCTCATTCTCCCTTCAGTCTTTACACTCGCAGAGACTTCCCTGACCTCCACTGTTGGGCCTCTGCCCCTGTATTATCTTTCTCATATGCTGATTTGTTTCCACTGTAACACTTAGCGTAACTTTTTAACTACTTTGAATTATTTGCTTTTTAAAAATTATTTCCGACACGAAGAAAAAAATATAGGGAATAGCCGGGCGTGGCGGCTCACGCCTGTAATCCCAGCACTTTAGGAGGCCGAGGAGGGTGGATCACAAGGTCAAGAGATCGAGAACATCCTGGTCAATGAGGTGAAACCCCGTCTCTACTAAAAATACAAAAATTAGCTGGGCATGGTGGCGAGCGCCTGTAGTCCCAGCTACTCGGGAGGCTGAGGCAGGAGAATTGCCTGAACCCAGGGGGGGGGGAGGTTGCGGTGAGCCGAGATCGCGCCATCGCACTCCAGCCTGGGTAACAAGAGCGAAACTCCGTCTCAAGAAAAAAAAAAAAAAAAAAAAAAAAAATATATATATATATATATATATATATATGGAATAATATAGTAAACATAACACCCAGATTTATCAGATCTTTACATTTTGCCGTATTTGTTTCAGAGCATTTTAAAAAATTAGGCACAAATGTAGATGAAGTTCCTTGTGCTGTCTTTGAAAAACGACCCACCTTCCTCCAACAGCCACATTTAGAATCAACCATTCCCATGTCTGTTCTTCCTACACGGCTGCTAAAAACAACAAACAGTGTTCCAACGTGTTCCAACCCCTGTGAGTGGCACTGTTCTACAGTTTTGTTTTTAGCATTGTGTTACGTCGTGTGGTTCTGCGTGGCTCCTGTGCGTTCACGGCAGGTGCACCGCCATATTCCGGTTTAGGAACTCACCCCGTTTTCCACATCCGTCTCCTGAGCACAGTTAGGTTGGCTCTTGGTTTCACTATTGCAAATGAAGCCACAGCCCAGTGCAGTCGCTGGCACACAGTCGGCACTCACATAAGATTTGTCACAGACGTGAATACCGGGATGGCCATTCTACTCCATATCTCTTCGCCCAGATGTGAGGAATGTCTCTAGGAAACGTTTCTCAGCACGGAACTGCTGAGGGGTTGAGAATATGTTTCTGCACCTTTCTAGATACTGTCTAATTACATTCTCAAGAGGAAGTTTATTTGCTTGTATCTTTCTCCCATCGAAATGAAATTTCCAGAATTCAGAAAGCTTGCCTGTCTCCCCGCCCCCACCATACTTCTGGGCTCGCAGTGTTCGTGATGCATAGAGTCGCTCAATAATATTTCTAATCCTGTGTTGTCCAGTATGGCATCCAGCAACCACATGCAGCTACTGAACCCTTGAAATGTGGCCAATGCCATATGCGGAAATAATATTTCATATATAGTGGGTTAAATGAAATACGTCATTACAATTATTTTCCCCTTTTTTATACATTTTTAAATGTGACTACTAGAAAATTTAAAACCACATGTTACGTACATTTCTGTTGGACATCTCTAGAGTACGTATAAATTAATGGATAAGTGTATTATTTTGACTCAACGTTGGGATTACAATACGTTTTTGAGGTCATTAACCATGACAAATTTTTTCTCCCTTGAGGGGGGACACTGGGCCATGTCTAGAGAAATTTGTGATTGTCACAGCTGGGAAGAGGAGTGCTATCAGCCTCTAGCGGGTAGAGACCAGAGATGCCGCAAGACATTCTGCAGGGTGCGGGATGCACCCCGAGCAAGCAAAGATGATCTGACCCCCAGTGTCCACAACGCAGAGACTGAGGCACTCGAGTCTATGTCAAGGCTTGTATTCTTACTCTTGTCCCATTAAATATATCATGATTTTAAATGTCCTTCAAAAGCCAGCTTTGCTCTTCAAGGAAGGCACTTAATTTTTTTGACAGTAAAATGCTACCCCATCTTTGCAGTTAATGTTCTCGTGTATACGTTAGATATAATTTTTTTCACATTTTCTTTTTTTTTTTTTTTTTTTTGAGACGGAGTTTCACTCTTGTTACCCAGGCTGGAGTGCAATGGCGCGATCTCGGCTCACCGCAACCTCCACCTCCTGGGTTCAGGCAATTCTCCTGCCTCAGCCTCCTGAGTAGCTGGGATTACAGGTACGCACACCATGCCCAGCTAATTTTTTGTATTTTTAGTAGAGACGGGGTTTCACCATGTTGACCAGGATGGTCTCGATCTCTTGACCTCGTGATCCACCCGCCTCGGCCTCCCAAAGTGCCGGGATTACAGGCTGAGCCACCGTGCCCAGCTAATTTTTGTATTTTTAGTAGAGACGGGGTTTCACCATGTTGACCGGGATGGTCTCGATCTCTTGACCTCGTGATCCACCCGCCTCGGCCTCCCAAAGTGCCGGGATTACAGGCTGAGCCACCGCGCCCGGCCCAGCCCACCGTTTTCTTTACGGAGGAAGGTTTTAGATGTTGGCACATATTGACACCTACTTGCAGACAAGTTTGTCGAATTACATTACGTAAAAATTGCAATGATAACTCAAACAGTGAGTACATTTTCACTTTCTCCCCTGTACCTAGCTTTATAAAATCTCTAAATAGGTGCATTCAGAGAAGCTGTGTGCTTTTCCCAACAGCCATGTTGTGTAACAGTGAACATCGCTATGCAAACACAGCGGCAAGGCAAGTCCCCTAGCTCCCAGCCCCAGACCAGACCTTCACTCCCAAGTCCCTTCTACGTGGACATTCTGGTGTTCCACCTGCTCCCAGACGCTCACAAAGAAGAGGCAGTGCATCCAAAGAGTACCAGGAACGCACAGCAACGTTCCAAGCAAGGATGGGAAGTGGCCACATTTTCCTTTGATAAATCTACTCAGACTCCTGTGAGAAAAATTAACTGATGACCAGGAATGATCATGGAGGAGACCGGTGCAGAGATAGATGGTCGCAGAACACAGAAGAGCGGTGATGGAGACAGAGATGAGGTGGGGCAGTCAGGGAGAGAGATGCATGCACAAATAAAGTTTTATTGGAACCTGGCCCTGTTCATTCATTCTATATTGTATATGGATATGGCTGCCTTCACACTACAAGGGTGGCCTTGAGTAGCTGAGTCAAGTGCTGTATGGCCCACAAAGACTAAGATGTTTACTACGTGTGGCTCTTTACAGGAAACTTTGCCCACACAAGGCAAAATTGTTCCGCATAATGATTCAGAAAAGCCTAATGATTCAGAAACTGGTGCTGAGCCGGCTTCGAGGAAAATTCCACAGAGCTCTCTTCCTACGTAGCTGGCACGCTCCTGGGTTGCCATCACTGCTGGGCTCCTGTGGGGACAGTGGAGTTTATCCTAAGGGCAACAGGAATGGCTGAAACAGTCAGCAGGGGGTGGCTTGATTCCTTGATCTGTATTTTCCTTCCAGGGGGAAGGACACTTAAGAGTTGTTTTTGAAGTAACTCGAGCAAGAGATCATCAGGGCAGGCTGATGAAAAACCAATTTCTGAGGCAGAATGGACAAGGCTTGGGAAATTGATTGGCTACAGGGCTGTGGAAGGGGGATCTAGCATGAGTTTCATGTTTTGTTGTGGTTCTTTTTCGAGACAGAGTCTAGCTCTGTCATCCAGGCTGGAGTGCAGTGGCACAATCTTGGCTCACAGCAACCTCCGCCTCCTGGGTTCAAGCGATTCCCCTGCCTCAGCCTCCCGAGTAGCTGAGATTACAGGTGTGTGCCACCACATCTGGCTTTTGTTTTTTTAGTAGAGACTTTAGATTCTCTTCAGAATCTCCCAGAGTGTATTTTAGCATCTCTAAAGCTACACTTTATCCATATTGAGCAGCTTTCTAATGGGCAAATATCTTGGTATACCTGGTGTCTTTTGAGAAAAACCTACGTTGGCAAGTGGCTTTAAAATACTTCATCACCTCACACCCATTAGCAGGGCTATGACGAACATACAGAGTAAATAACAAGCATTGGCAAGACTATGGAGAAATTAGAACACTTGTGTACTGTTGGTAAGAATGCAAAATGGGGGCCGGGCGCGGTGGCTCCCGCCTGTAATCCCAGCACTTTGGGAGGCCGAGGCGGGTGGATCACGAGGTCAAGAGATCGAGACCATCCTGGTCAACATAGTGAAACCCCGTGTCTACTAAATACAAAAAAATTTAGCTGGGCATGGTGGCACGTTCCTATAATCCCAGCTACTCAGGAGGCTGAGACAGGAGAATCGTTTGAACCCAGGAGGCGGAGGTTGCGGTGAGCCGAGATCGCGCCATTGTACTCCAGCCTGGGTAACAAGAGCGAAACTCCGTCTCAAAAGAAAAAGAAAAAGAGTGCAAAATGATACAGCTTTTTTGGAATGTGGCATGGCAGTTACACACACACACACAAAAATTAAAAATAAAATGACCATGTAATCCAACAACACCATTGCTGGGTATACACCGAAAGAATTACAAGCAGAGCTTTGAAGAGAGATTTGCACACATGCATTCGTGGCAGCAATATTCACAAGAGCCAGATGGTAAAAGCCACCCAAGCGTCCATTCGTGGATTAATGGATAGATAAAAATGTGATATGTCCATACAATGGGATATTATTCAGCCTTCAAAAAGAAAAAATAAAATTCCGTCCTGTGCTACAGTGTGGAGAAACCCAGAGGACTTAATGCTATGGGAAATAAGCCAGTCACAAAAAGACAAATGCTGTGATTCCACCTACACGAGGCACCTAGAGTAGTCAATTCATGAAGATAGAAATTGGAATGATGGTTGCCAGAGGATGGGAAGAGGGGAAAATAGGGAGCTGTGGTTTAACGGATACAACATTTCAGTTTTGCTGGAAAAGAGCTCTGAAGATGAATACTGGTGACGGCTGCATTCACAACATTGTGACTGTCCCCAACACTACTGAGCTATGTATTTAAAAGTCATTATGATGGGATTATAAATCATTCCGTTATAAAGACACATGCACATGTATGTTTACTGTGGCACTGTTTACGATAGCAAAGACTTAGAACCAACCCAAATGCCCATCAGCGATAGACTGGACAAAGAAAATGTGGCACATGTACACCATGGAATACTAAGCAGCCATAAAAAGGATGAACTCATGTCCTTTGCAGGGACATGGATAAAGCTGGAAACGATTATTCTCAGCAAACTGACAAGAAACCAAACACCGCATGTTCTCACTCAGAAGTGGGTGTTAACAATGAGAACACATGGACACAGGGAGGGGAACATCAGACTGAGTCTTGTTGGGGGCTGGGGGTCTAGGGGAGGGATAGTGGGGGTGGGGGGTAGGGGAAGGATAGCATTAGGACAAATACCTAACGTAGATGATGGGATGATGGATGCAGCCAACCACCATGGCACATGTGTACATATGTAACAAACATACATGTTCTGCACGTGTAGCCCAGAACTTAAAGTATAAAAAAAAAAGTTAAAAAATAAATGCTCCATCCACAAGATGAACCCGGAAAAGAAAATATCTGTTGCATTCCACAATGGCAGTCAACACTGTTAGATACTGAGGAGGTGGCTTTTTCTCTGCTGAAATTAAGGGAATGAGTGACATACAGAATTCTCAAAGATGTATCAATATAACAGGACTTGCGACTTTTTGCCTCAACTTTAAGAACTTGGGAGGCCGAGGCGGGTGGATCACGAGGTCAAGAGATCAAGACCATCCTGGTCAACATGGTGAAACCTCATCTCTACTAAAAATTACAAAAAAATTAGCTGGGCACAGTGGCACGTGCCTGTAATCCCAGCTACTCAGGAGGCTGAAGCAGGAGAATTGCCTGAACCCAGGAGGCGGAGGTTGCGGTGAGCCGAGATCACACCATTGCACTCCAGCCTGGGTAACAACAGTGAAACTCCGTCCCAAAAAAAAAACAAAAAACAAAAAAGAAACAAAAAAAAAGAACAGCTGCATCATCAAACACTGACCATGAATGTTTAGGGAGGATTATAATTGCCCGATATTTGCATTACTCTGTGGAATAACATCTCAGATAGATGGTTTTCAACAGGCAGAAGAGTTTTGTTGGTTTGTTTGTTTTAATCTCTTGCAGATTTTTCCCTGATGACGAACCCAGGTAAATCACCATCCAACCAGGGACCGGCAAATTTAGTGCAAACTCTTCAATGCTGGTGTCGCATTCCGCACTTGGCTCGGATTGATTTGCCACTCCGTTTTGTAAATATTTCCCTCAGCGTTTTAATTCATTCTTTATAAACAATGTTGTTTAAATAAAGGATATTTGTTTTTCTCGTCCTGACATTTTCTTTTCAGAGTGGACTTCATGAGTATAATGTCTGCCATGAAATTTTTATCTGTAGAATAAATATTCCTTTTTGTCTGGTCTAGTGCGTTTTTATTTGAATAATGCATCGTCTGAGGAAACACAGCCTTCCGCGCTGTCTAAAGCCTTCGTCACGTTGGAGGGCCCTCACTGTCTTTATGCAGTTTTAAAAACCCGTCTGATGTAAGCAGTGTCGTTCTGGTTGAAAAGCATTTACAAACAAAACCATGATATGCCAAGTCTTAGCGTTCACAAAGGTTAGCCTGGGTCGCATCATAGATTATTTACTGCCATTGCTTATTCAGTGGATTTGTTGTAAATATTATTGAGATTACACTTTCGAAAAGAAAACACAACTAGTTTTTTGAATGTGAAGTAGAATATTGCCCAAGTAAGCCGTTCACAATGAAAACTTGTGGTTCTTATCAAAATCAGCAAATCTGTTTAAATGAATTTAATGCTAATGTCTTTGCATGTGATTTGGTGATCTACAAAATGTGGTTTTAGTCGCTTTTATTTCTCTTTTCTTCCTGCTTTTAATTTCTTATTTGGAGGAGTCTTGAGGCATCAGCCACTGCGCCCAGCCAGCTTTATATGTATAAATTGATAATAACTTTATATATATATATATATATATATATATCCCAGCCAGCTTTATATGTATAAATTGATAATACCTTTATATATATATATATCCCAGCCAGCTTTATATGTATAAATTGATAATAACTTTATATATATATATGACCCAGCCAGCTTTATATGTATAAATTGATAATAACTTTATATATATATATATGACCCAGCCAGCTTTATATGTATAAATTGATAATAACTTTATATATATATATATGACCCAGCCAGCTTTATATGTATAAATTGATAATAACTTTATATATATATATGACCCAGCCAGCTTTATATGTATAAATTGATAATAACTTTATATATATATATGACCCAGCCAGCTTTATATGTATAAATTGATAATAACTTTATATATATATATATGACCCAGCCAGCTTTATATGTATAAATTGATAATACCTTTATATATATATATATGACCCAGCCAGCTTTATATGTATAAATTGATAATAACTTTATATATATATATGACCCAGCCAGCTTTATATGTATAAATTGATAATAACTTTATATATATATATATGACCCAGCCAGCTTTATATGTATAAATTGATAATAACTTTATATATATATATATGACCCAGCCAGCTTTATATGTATAAATTGATAACTTTATATATATATATATGACCCAGCCAGCTTTATATGTATAAATTGATAATAACTTTATATATATATATGACCCAGCCAGCTTTATATGTATAAATTGATAATAACTTTATATATATATATATGACCCAGCCAGCTTTATGTGTATAAATTGATAATAACTTTATATATATATATGACCCAGCCAGCTTTATATGTATAAATTGATAACTTTATATATATATATATGACCCAGCCAGCTTTATATGTATAAATTGATAACTTTATATATATATGACCCAGCAAGCTTTATATGTATAAATTGATAATAACTTTATATATATATATATGACCCAGCCAGCTTTATATGTATAAATTGATAATAACTTTATATATATATATATGACCCAGCCAGCTTTATATGTATAAATTGATAACTTTATATATATATATATGACCCAGCCAGCTTTATATGTATAAATTGATAACTTTATATATATACATATATGACCCAGCCAGCTTTATATGTATGAATTGATAACTTTATATATATATATGACCCAGCCAGCTTTATATGTATAAATTGATAATAACTTTATATATATATATATATGACCCAGCCAGCTTTATATGTATAAATTGATAATAACTTTATATATATATATATGACCCAGCCAGCTTTATATGTATAAATTGATAACTTTATATATATATATGACCCAGCCAGCTTTATATGTATAAATTGATAATAACTTTATATATATATATATGACCCAGCCAGCTTTATATGTATAAATTGATAATAACTTTATATATATATATATGACCCAGCCAGCTTTATATGTATAAATTGATAACTTTATATATATATATATGACCCAGCCAGCTTTATATGTATAAATTGATAACTTTATATATATACATATATGACCCAGCCAGCTTTATATGTATGAATTGATAACTTTATATATATATATGACCCAGCCAGCTTTATATGTATAAATTGATAATAACTTTATATATATATATATGACCCAGCCAGCTTTATATGTATAAATTGATAACTTTATATATATATATGACCCAGCCAGGTTTATATGTATGAATTGATAACTTTATATATATATATATGACCCAGCCAGCTTTATATGTATAAATTGATAACTTTATATATATACATATATGACCCAGCCAGCTTTATATGTATGAATTGATAACTTTATATATATATATGACCCAGCCAGCTTTATATGTATAAATTGATAATAACTTTATATATATATATATGACCCAGCCAGCTTTATATGTATAAATTGATAACTTTATATATATATATATGACCCAGCCAGCTTTATATGTATAAATTGATAACTTTATATATATACATATATGACCCAGCCAGCTTTATATGTATGAATTGATAACTTTATATATATATATGACCCAGCCAGCTTTATATGTATAAATTGATAATAACTTTATATATATATATATATGACCCAGCCAGCTTTATATGTATAAATTGATAATAACTTTATATATATATATGACCCAGCCAGCTTTATATGTATAAATTGATAACTTTATATATATATATGACCCAGCCAGCTTTATATGTATAAATTGATAATAACTTTATATATATATATATGACCCAGCCAGCTTTATATGTATAAATTGATAACTTTATATATATATATGACCCAGCCAGGTTTATATGTATGAATTGATAACTTTATATATATATATATGACCCAGCCAGCTTTATATGTATAAATTGATAATAACTTTATATATATATATATGACCCAGCCAGCTTTATATGTATAAATTGATAACTTTATATATATATATGACCCAGCCAGCTTTATATGTATAAATTGATAATAACTTTATATATATATATATGACCCAGCCAGCTTTATATGTATAAATTGATAACTTTATATATATATATGACCCAGCCAGGTTTATATGTATGAATTGATAACTTTATATATATATATATGACCCAGCCAGCTTTATATGTATAAATTGATAACTTTGTATATATATATATAACTTTGTTATATATATATAAATGTCCTATGTATGACTTTACCGTAATTAAAAACACAGAAGTAGGGCTGCTAATTTCAGACAGGTAATTGTCTTAGTTCGGTTGGGCTGCTCTAACAAAATACCATAGACTGGGGGGCTTATAAACAGCAGACATTTATTTTTCACTATTCTGGAGGCTGCAAAATCAACTGCCTAGGCGCCAGCAGATTCCACGTCTGGTGAGGGTCTATTTTCTGCTTTGTAGAGGATGTCTTCTTGCTGTATCCTCCCATGGTGGAAGGAGTGAGGGATCGATCTCTCTCGTGGGTCTCTTTTAAGTGGCTTCTGCAGCTCCAGCTCCTTGTACTGAGTCTGGCAAATGACAGAGCTCAGTCCATTTTAATCACATGAACAAATGCATGAATGTGTGGGTGCCGGGATGGATGGATGACGCTCCCAGCAGGGGAGCTGGCAGGGGACCGGCAATTTCCAATAAGGTGCGCTAAGATTCAAGGAAGCCCATTTTCTTTTCATTTGCAAGGACCCTATCTGATAATTAAACTTCTCACACAACAATGCTGCGCGTGAGGTATTGACAGGGTGGCTGTCTACTGGGTCCTTTCCCCAGCCCGTCCCATCCTCCAAACACACTATTTTGTTGTTAGTTGCTCTGCTCTGTTCATCTCTCAAGAGCTCTCACCCTTTGCCATTGCAGGGGCTGTCTCCATGGAAACTATAGCCAGCGTTTCCATAGAGAAAGAGCCGCAGAGTCTGGAATTTTCCAGCCTCTAAAGGTGATTGCAAAAACATCTCAGCACACTCTAGACCTGGATTGCCCAACATGGCAGCCACTGGCCACAAGTGGTGACCAAGCGTTGAAATGTGGCTGGTCCCCGTAGAAACGTGGCGTGGTGGCAAAGCACACAGTGGATTTTGAGGAGTTGGTACCAAAAAAATTATTGAAATATCTCTAATAATTTTTCTATTGATTAGTTTTACCTATCATTATTTTTTAAACACTGGTTGCTAGAAAACTTAGATTTACATATCTGGTTCACATTTGTGGCTGAAACTTTATTTCTGTTGGGTAGCACTCTTTTAGAGTATGCATAAGTGAATGAATGAATGAATGATTTTTGGTCAAACAGGGATTATTATCCATAAACCATCTCTTTCCTGCTTTTCTTCTCAGATGATTTGTTTTTTAAATAGTTCATTAAATATCTTAGTTGAAAGGTTTTTGTGTTTTTTTGTTGTGTTTTTTTTTTTTTTTTTTTTTTTGAGACAGAGTCTCGCTCTGTCACCCAGGCTGGAGTGCAGTGGCGTGATCTCGGCTCACGGCAACTCCACCTCCCAGGTTCAAGCAATTCTCCTGCCTCACCCTCCCAAGTAGCTGGGATTACAGGCTCACGCCACCGTGCCCAGCTAAGTTTTTGTATTTTTAGTAGAGATGGGGTTTCACCATTTTGGTCAGGCTGTTCTCGAACTCCTGACCTCAGGTGATCCACCTGCCTAGGCCTCCTGAAGTGCTGGGATTACAGGCGTGAGCCACCACGCACAGTTGAAAGATTTATAGACATAATATTCAGTGTTGAATTAGGTTAGGAGTTGATTACAATTCTTTGAACAGGCATTAAAACAGCATAAAGATTTTTTTAAAGGAACCATGTCCTCCTGAGCGTGAGATGCTGCATCATACAGTAGATGACCTCTTACGCATCGATTCTACCCATCGGCCTCCAACATCTTGCTGTCATTCATCACGTCGCCGTGGCTCCCATGTAGAGAGGCAAACCTTCCTGATTTTCATATTGATCAGATGCCCAGAAACAGGACCACTGAGTCAAAGGGTGTGACACCTCAGTGACACACTTGGTGCGTTGATACCTACAACTCAAAATACCGGAAAGACTGTGCCTGCCTACCTTCCCGCTGGCTTCATTTGAAGGGGGTCTGTCTCTGTCACAGCAGTGGCTTTTCATTTTGGGTTTGACATCCAGGTTTTAAAAAAATTATGTTAACGCACAGATAACACGATATTTACCATCTTATCTACTTAAAAGCGTGCAGGTCGGTGGCCTTAAGCACAGTGACATTGTTGTGCGACCGTCAACACCGTCCACCTCCAGAACTCTTGCAAAACAGTCAGAAAGACAAACATGGCATGTTTTCACTTCTCTGTGGTATCTAACAGTTGAACTCAAGGACACAGAGAGTAGAAAGTTGATTACCGAAGGCTGGGAAGGGTAGTAGGGGGCTGCCGGGGAGGTGGGATGGTTGATGCGTACACAAAAAAATGTTAGCGTGACTAAGACTTACTAAGACCTACTACTTGATAACATAGCAGGGTATCTAGAGTTAATAGTAAATTAACTGTACAGTTCTAAATAGTGTAATTGGATTGTTGTAACTCCAAGGATAACTGCTTGAGGGGATGGATTTTAAAAATCTTGCAAAACTGAAATTCTGCATCCATTAAACAACAACCCCCTATTTCCCCCTCCTCAGCCCCTCATGACCACCACTCTACTTTCTGAATCTATGAATCTGACTGCTTTTGGTACCTTGTATAAGAGGAATCATTCAGTATTTGTCCTTTTGTGTCCGGCTTATTTCACTTAGCATCCTCAGGGTTCATCTATGTTGTATCCTGTGTCAGAATTTCCTTTCTTTTATTCATTCATTTATTTTTTGAAGACAGGGTCTCACTCTGTCACCCAATCTGAAGTGTGCAGTGGCAGGAGCACAGCTCACTGCAGCCTCAACCTCCCAGGCTCAAGCCATCCTCCCACCTCAGCCTCCCGAGTAGCTGGGACTACAGGCATGCACGGTTGTACCTGGCTAAATGTTGTATTTTTTTCTAGAGACGGAGTTTTGCCATGGTGCCCAGGCTAGAATTTCCTTTCTTTTTAACACTGAATAATATTCCATTTATGGATAGATCCTTTTGCTCAACCACTCATCCCTCACTGGACACCGGGGCTGCCTCCACCTTTGAGCTATGGTGAATATTGACTTCCAATTTTGCATTACCAGAAGACTGGAGCATATTTTTATGTTTCTTGAAAGTTTAAACCAGGTGTGTTGGCTCATGCCTATAATCCCAGCATTTTGGGAGGCTGAGGCAGGTGGATCACTTGAGGTCAGGAGTTCAAGACCAGCCTGGCCAACATGGTGAAACCCTATCACTGCTAAAAATACAAAAACAGCCAGACGTGGTGGTGGACCCCTGTAATCACAGCTACTCAGGGGACTGAGACAGAAGAATCGCTTGAACCCAGGAGGTAGAGGTTGCAGTGAGCCAAGATCATGCCTCTGCACTCCAGCCTGGGTGACAGAGCAAGACTCTGTCTCAAAAAAAAAAAAAAGGGAGGCCAAGGCAGGTGGATCACGAGGTCGAGAGATCGAGACCATCCCGGTCAACATGGTGAAACCCCGTCTCTACTAAAAATACAAAAAATTAGCTGGGCACGGTGACGCGTGCCTGTAATGCCAGCTACTCGGGAGGCTGAGGCAGGAGAATTGCCTGAACCCAGGAGGCGGAGGTTGTGGTGAGCCGAGATCGCGCCATCGCACTCCAGCCTCGGTGACAGAGCAAGACTCTGTCTCAAAAAACAAACAAACAAAAAAAAACAAAGAGTTTTCCTTTTTCTCTTTCGTGAACTCTTTTCCCATCCCTTTCTACCCTTCCCAATTTGATGTTCAGTTTTACCATCTTGACCCGTTAGCACAGTTGCTCGACCCGAGAATTCCTTCACCTTCCTACTGCAATGATTCCACCCAGTAGCTTGTTCAATCACATTTGTGACAGGAGGCTTCATGTTCCAACATTGGTGTTTGGGTGGTCAGGTTGAATACCCTTTTATTTATTTATTTTGAGACAGAGTTTTGCTCTTGTTACCCAGGCTGGAGTGCAATGGCGCGATCTCGGCTCACCGCAACCTCCGCCTCCTGGGTTCAGGCAATTCTCCTGCCTCAGCCTCCCGAGTAGCTGGGATGACAGGTACGTGCCACCATGCCCAGCTAATTTTTTGTACTTTTTTAGTAGAGACAGGGTTTCACCATGTTGACCAGGATGGTCCCGATCTCGTGACCTCGTGATCCACCCGCCTCCCAAAGTGCTGGGATTACAGGCTTGAGCCACCGCGCCCGGCCAAGTACCCTTTTATTATGTGACTGCTGATGCTAGATTGTTTTGAATACAGGCAATGCATGATTATAAACGTAACCTCCCAAATCATATTTTACTGAATATGATTTCTTCAGAAAGGAACTCTCTTCCTGCTGTGGACACCGTGCCTATCCCTGCACCCAGAAACTCTAGTCCTTATGAAGACCTCCAGATCCCATCGCTACAGTGACTGGGGCCAGATCTGAATTGTGCCTATCCCTTGGGAGCACATGTCTAATTGGAACCTTGTGGTTCTTGAAAAGGACCGATTGGATATTGCTTCCTGGCCCAGGCATCAGATCATGCTGTAGTTCAAAGGCTCACCGTGCTTCATTAGCTCAGTGCTCGGCTGGAAACCAAACCATACATACATCTCCTCTCTAGCAGGAAGTGGTTGGATTTCTTGGAAACAAATTAATATTGGCCTCTGTTCTGAAGACGTGTGTTTCCGAACCAGGAAAACATCGAACGCCAGCCATCT